>NC_037339.1:38816021-39120790 GCF_002263795.3 Bos taurus | reverse complement strand
ACTGTTTAAATAAGTGTAGAAAGGTGTGCTTTGGAGTCAGTAGCTGGTTAAGGGAAAAAAGGACATGAGTATAAGTTCTGCAGCCCACCTATAATGCAGGAAACAAGTGCAGTGAGTCCCAGCTGTCTTCCCTGAGCAGTCAAAAAACCTTCTGGTGCTGTCAGGAAAGGAAGTGGTCAGCCCCACACAGTTCACATCTAGACCAGAGGTCAAAGGATCAATTATAATTAAAAGACTTTTCACAAAACTAAAAAGAACTCCTTACAAATCCAATTAAACCTGGAAAAGCATGAGCAGATTGCTTGAGTTTAACAATAATTGAAAAAAATAATGCTTTACTAGGAAGCAGTTTATTCTCAGAAGCATTTTATTTTTGTGTTTTTCTTTTTTTCAGGAGTTAATCATTCCAGCCAGAAGAAATCTAAGAAAAAAAAAAAAAAAAAATTGGCCAGTTTCATTACAAGGTGTCAGTGGCATAATGTAGGATTCAGCAATATTAGATTCACCACCATAGACAATGATAATTGTTTTGAAAATAGGTGATCAAAACATTTAAATAATGTTTAATTTTAATAAATATTAAAAACCTGCATTTTTCTCATATAAATAATGAGTTATTTATATTTCAAAGAAACTAGAAAGCATTTTTTATAAATACATAGAGCCCCTGCTACTGCTGCTGCTAAGTCACTTCAGTCATGTCCGACTCTGTGTGACCCCATAGATGGCACCCCATCAGGGTCCCCAGTCCCTGGGATTCTCCAGGCAAGAACACTGGAGTGGGTCGCCATTTCCCTCTCCAATGCATGAAAGTGGAAAGTGAAAGGGAAGTAGCTCAGTCATATCTAACTCTTAGCGACCCCACGGACCGCAGCCCACCAGGCTCCTCTGTCCATGGGATTTTCCAGGCAAGAGTACTGGAGTGGGTTGCCAGTGCCTTCTCCGATAGAGACCCTTACTATTCTGAAATAGCAGTCTTTGCATAGAACTTCATAGGTAACTTTTATACTTAATAGTTATATATAGTTAGTATAATACAGTTTATATTAAGATGAAATTTATATTAACAGCATATCTTCAACTAATCCTTATTAATAATTAAGTATAAAGCATAGCACTCTTCCATAACAAAGAGATAGACATGTTGTAACTATGTCTATGTACAACTATGTTGTACATATCTGCAAATTAACTAACAGCAAACAAAATCTTAAGAAAAATCCTAGGGCATACTACACTACAAAGAAGAGATAAGAATTCAATTGTCCTCACTGTTCTGAGAACATTGTTGAAATTCCTTAAAAAACTAGAAATAGAACTGCCTTATGATCCAGCAATCCCACTGCTGGGCATACGCACTGAGGAAACCAGAATTGAAAGAGACACGTGTACCCCAATGTTCATCGCAACACTGTTTATAATAGCCAGGACATGGATGCAACCTAGATGTCCATCAGCAGATGAATGGATAAGAAAGCTGTGGTACATATACACAATGGAGTATTACTCAGCCATTAAAAATAATACATTTGAATCAGTTCTAAGAAGGTGGATGAAACTGGAGCCTATTATACAGAGTGAAGTAAGCCAGAAAGAAAAAGACCAATACAGTATACTAACGCATATATATGGAATTTAGAAAGATGATAATGTTAACCCTGTATGCAAGACAGCAAAAAAGACACAGATGTATAGAACAGTTTTTTGGACTCTGTGGGAGAAGGAGAGGGTGGGGTGATTTGGGAGAACGGCATTGAAACATGTATAATATATAAGAAATACATCGGCAGCCCAGGTTCAATGCAGGATACAGGATGCTTGGGGCTGGTGCACTGGGATGACCCAGAGGGATGGTACCAGGAAGGAGGTGGAAGGGGGGGTTTAGGATGGGAAACATGTGTATACCCGTGGTGGACTCATGTTGATGTATGGCAAAACCAATAAAATATTGTAAAGTAAAAAAAAAAAAAAAAAATCAACCTAAAAAAAAAAAAGAATTCAATTGTCAAAAATGCTATGCTGTCTAGGTTGGTCATAACTTTCCTTCCAAGGAGTAAGTGTCTTTTAATTTCATGGGTGCAATCACCATCTGCAGTGATTTTGGAGTCCCAAAATAAAAGTTTGCCACTATTTGCACTGTTTCCCCATCTATTTGTCATAACATGATGGGACCAGATGCCATGATCTTAGTTTTCTGAATGTTGAGCTTTAAGACACATTTTTCACTCGCTTCTTTCACTTTCATCAAGAGGCTCTTTAGTTCCTCTTCACTTTCTGCCATAAGGGTGGTGTCATCTGCATATCTGAGGATATTGATATTTTCCCCTGCAATCTTGATTCCAGCTTGTGCTTCTTCCAGCCCAGCATTTCTCATGATGTACTCTGCATAGAAGTTAAATAAGTGGGGTGACAGTATACAGCTTTATGTACTCCATTTCCTATCTGGAGCCAGTCTGTTGTTCCATGGCCAGTTCTAACTGTTGCTTCCTGACCTGCATACAGGTTTCTCAAGAGGTAGGTCAGGTGGTCTGGTATTCCCATCTCTTTTAGAATTTTCCACAGTTTATTGTGATCCACACAGTCAAAGCCTTTGGCATAGTCAATAAAGCAGAAATAGATGTTTTTCTAGAACTCTCTTGCTTTTTCGATGATCCAGTGGATGTTGGCAATTTGATCTCTGATTCCTGTGCCTTTATTAAAACCAGCTTGAACATCTGGAAGTTCATGGTTCACGTATTGCTGAAGCCTGGCTTGGAGACTTTTGAGCATTACTTTACTAGTGTGTGAGATGAGTGCAATTGTGTGGTAGTTTGAACATTCTTTGGCATTGACTTTTTGGGAATTGGAATGAAAACTGACCTTTTTCAGTCCTGTGGTCAATATTGAGTTTCCATATTTGCTGGCATACTGAATGCAGCACTTTCACAGCATCATCTTTCAGGATTGAAATAGCTCAACTGGAATTACATTCACCTGCAATAGTTTTGTTCATAGTGATGCTTCCTAAGGCCCACTTGACTTCACATTCCAGGATGTCTGGCTCTAGGTGAGTGATCACACCATCGTTATTATCTGGGTCATGAAGATCTTTTTCGTATAGTACTTCTGTGTATTCTTGCTACCTCTTCTGCTTCTGTTAGGTCCATACCATTTCTGTCCTTTATCGAGCCCATCTTTGGATGAAATGTTCCCTGGTACCTCTAATTTTCTTGAAGAGATCTCTAGTCTTTCCCATTCTATTATTTTCCTCTATTTCTTTACACTAATCACTGAGGAAGGCTTTCTCATCTCTCTTTGTTATTCTTCGGAACTCTGCATTCAATTGGGAATATCTTTCCTTTTCTCCTTTACTTTTCACTTCTCTTTTCACAGCTCTTTGTAAGGCTTCCTGAGACAACCATTTTGCTTTTTTTTGCATTTTTTCCCCCCTTGGGGATGATCTTGATCCCTGTCTCCTGTACAATGCCCTGAACCTCTATCCATAGTTCATCAGGCAGTCTGTCTATCAGATCTAATCCCTTAAATCTATTCTTTTTCCACTGTATAATCGTAAGGGATTTGATTTAGGTCATCCCTGAATGGTCTAGTGGTTTTCCCTACTTTTTCTATTGAAGCCTTTGGCAATAAAGAGTTCATGATCTGAGCCACAGTCAGCCCCTGGTCTTGTTTTTGCTGACTATATAGAGCTTCTCCATCTTTGCATGAACAGAATATAATTAGTCTGATTTCACTGTTGGCCATCTGGTGACATCCATGTGTAGAGTCTTCTCTTGTGTTGTTGGAAGAGGGTGTTTGCTATGACCAGTCCATTCTCTTGGCACAAGTCTATTAGCCTTTTCTCTGCTTCATTCTGTACTCCAAGGCCAATCGTGCCTGTTACTCCAGGTCTTTCTTGACTGCCTACTTTTGCATTCTAGTCCCCTATAATGAAAAGGACATCCTTTTTTGGTTTTAGTTCTAAAAAGTCTTGTAGGCCTTCATGGAACCATTCAACTTTAGTTTCTTCACTGTTACTCGTTGGGCATAGACTTTGATTACCGTGATATTGAATGGTTTGCCTTGGTAACAAACAGAGATCATTCTGTAATTTGGGGGATTGCATCCAACATATGGAAAAACCATAGCTTGAGTATATGAACCTTTGTTCGTTAGTAATGTCTCTGCTTTTTAATATGCTGTCTAGGTTGGTTATAGGTTTTCTTTCAAGGAGCAAGTGTCTTTTAATTTCATGGCTGTAGTCACCATCTGCAATATTTTGGAGCCCAAGAAAATAAAGGCTCTCACTGTTTCCATTGTTTCACCATCTATTTGCCATGAAGTGATGGCACTAGATGCCAGGATATTAGTGTTTGAATGTTGAGTTTAAGGTGACTTTGTCACGCTCTTCTTTCACTTTCATCAAGAGGCCGTTTAGTTCCTCTTTGCTTTATGCCATAAGGGTGATGTCACCTGCATATCTGAGGTTAGTGATATTTCTCCTGGTAGTCTTGATTTCAGCTTGTCATTCATCCAGATTAACATTTCACTTAATGTACTCTGCATATAAGTTAAATAAGTAAGGTGCCCATATATGCCTTGACATATTGCTTTCTCAATTTGGAACCAGTCCATTGTCCCAAGTCTGGATCTTACTATTGCTTCTTGACCTGCATACAGGTTCTTGGAAGACAGATAAGGTGGTCTCATATTCCCATCTTTTAAAGAATTTTTCACAGTTCGTTGTGATCCACATAGTCAAAGGATTTTGCGTAGTCAATGAAGCAGAAGTAGATACTTTTATGAAATTCCCTTGCTTTTTTCTATGATCCAAGATATGTTGACAATTTAGTCTCTGATTCTTCTGCTTTTTCTAAGTTCAGCTTTTACGGTTAGATATTTTTGGTTCATGTACTGTTGAAGCCTAACTGAAGGATTTTGAGCATTGACTTTCTAGCATGTGAAATGAGTTCAACTGTGTGATAGTTTGAACACTTTTTTTGGCATTGTCCTTTATTGGGATTGGAATGAAAACTGACCCATTCCAATTCTGTGGTAACTTTTGCATTTTCCAAATTTGCTGGCATATTGAGTGCAACACATTAACAGCATCATCTGTTAGGATTTGAAATAGCTGAGCTGGAATTCCATCATTTCCACTAACTTTGCTTATAATGTTGCTTCCTAAGGGCCACTTGAATTCACACTCCAGGATGTCTGACTCTAAGTCAGTGAAGTCACCACTGTGGTTGTCCCAGTCATTAAGACCTTTTTGTATTTTTTCTGTATAATCTTGCCACCTCTTCTTAATATGTTCTACTTCTGTTAGGTCCCCAGATACCAAATTTCATGTCCTTATCATTATGAAACATTTCCCTTCTGTTTTATCTTTATTCACTTTGAAGAATTACTCAATTATTTTCTACTAATGGCCATTTTCTGGGCTGTCACTCTGTCAGATGGATTATGATACCTCTCTTGGTTATCCATTTTATTTGGAGCATTTATCATTCTGAGAAACAATATAATTCTTTCTGGATCACTTTAAGATTCAGTCCCCTAACCTTTCAATTTTGTGACTTCTTGATTCACCTTTAATGACTTTTTATCTCTTATCAACATTCTTCTACACTGGATCTTGGAACCTCTTAATCAATTAAAACTTGAGTTGGAACACTCCTTTCCCAAATCACAAACCAGCTTGTATTCATCTCAGTTAATATCAAGACATATTTTCTCCAAAGAAGACATACAGATGGCAACAAATACATAACAAGATGATCAACATCATTAATTATTAGAGAAATGCAAATAAAAACTTCAGTGAGGTGTCACCTCATACTAGGAGAATGACCATCATCAAAAAATATACAAAGAATAAATGCTGGAGAGCCAGTGGAGAAAAGGAAATCCCTCTTACATTGGGAATGCAAATTGATCGAACCACTGTGAAGAACAGTATGGTAGTTCCTTCAAAATTAACAATAGAGATACCGTATGACCCGGAAATCCCACTTCTGGGCATATATCTGGAGAAAACCATAATTCAAAAAGATATATGCACCCAACAGTTCATTGCAGCACTATTTACAATAGTCAGGATATAGAAGCAACCTAAATGCACATTAGCCCATGAATGGATAAAGACATTGTTGTACGTATGTATTATGGAATAATAGCCATAATAAGAATGGGATTATGCAATTTGAAGAAACATGGATGGACCTAGAGACTCAAACGGAGTGAAGTAAGTCAGAAATAGAAAAACAAATACAGTACAATGGAATGTAGAAAAGTGATACAGATTAACTTATCTGCAAAGCAGAAATACAGACACAGACATAGAGAATGGATGCATGGATATCGAGGGGAAAACGGTGGGATGAATTGAGAGATTGAGGTTGAGATACACACACACACACACACTACTATGTATAAATAGATAACTAATGACCACCTGCTTTATAGCACAGGGAACTCTACTCCATGCTTTGTGGTGACCTAACTGAAAACTATTATAAAGAAGAACTATTATAATAGAGAAGGAAATCTATTATAAAAAGAGGGAACATGTATATACATATAATTTAATCACTTTGTTATGCAGCAGAAAATAATACAATTTTGTAAAACAACTATACTCAAAAAAGTAATATAAATTTATAAATATAAATAAATAAAACAATTTGCTACTGGCCAAAGGAAAGAAAAAAACAAGCAAAAACAAAAACAATAATGATATATATTTTTCAAATTCATAAATCCTGTTCCTTGAACCTTCTGTTTTATCTCTTTATTCTTCTTCTCATTTTCTTTTTCTTCTTCATATCTAAGGTTTCTAATCCATCATTACATTCTTTGATTCTTATTTTTACTAATTCTTTTTTATTGTTCTTTAAACAGGCTACCTGAGAAATATTTTCCCATCTTCTCTACATATTCCCCAGGCTATTAAACACTGGTGAATACGCCTGAAAATGCTGTGGATTTTTGATAATATGGATTTATGACACTCCACCTCAGTTGGAATCTTAGTCATGACTTGTCTGCTTTCAACCTTCCTTCTTCAGTTCTTGCTCTTGTTTATAGCAATAATTCAAATATTTTGCATAAGTCTCCCCAAATCTCCCTAAACTTTTCTTAAATTCCCATCTTTCATGTTCTCCTACATTCAGTAGTATAGATAGCATGTTCACTGAATTAATAAATCTTCAAATTGAAATGGAAATTATATAATAGATAAGCCTCTATTCCTGCCACCACACCAAAATTTTAATCTACATCAAGACTGTTCTTTAACCAACCCATGTCAGATTATCAATTTTATGTCTTTTTCCCCCCTCTATCCTTTGCATTTTTTCATTCTTCCTATTCCTGTTAATCCCTTTCTTTTAGTGTATAAACATCAAGTTAGCAAGTTATCCCATTAAATCTCCTTAATCTGTTGGCTCTATAGCCTTCATTATATCTCTCTTTTCTTCAAAAAATCTCGAGTTTTAAACACCGTGCCTTTCTGCATTTCCTCACAGCCTTCACTGAGCTGACAGCAGCTTGATGGTTGCATTGTCATTGCAGTAAAATTCTTCCATAAAGATCCCCCAACCTGCATTATAATAATAGTGACAAATTAATATTATTCTTACCCAATCTATGGGCACTATTTGAAGTTGCTGAACATTTTTATGATATGAATTATTTTTTCCTTCCAATTATATTTCTGATTATTTCTCAAATTTCTATGCCAACTGTTCATTCTGTGCATAAAGTAAATGGTTGTAAGGATCTTTTTTGAAATTTTTATTGATTTGTTCATTTTCAACATAGAATATTTACTGCTACACTGACATCAGATAGCACAGTGGGAAGTGCATGTGGGAAGTGCCTGGTAAATATTTGTTGAATAAAATGAATAAAATACATTTTTATCTAGTAGGAGTTGCTCTATGCAGTGCTAAGCTAGTTCAGAAAATTTCTAATGTTTATAGTTTGGAAATGAGTTTTTTCCTTTGGAGTGTATGAAGAAATGTGTTTTTCAGACTACTTCAGTATTCTCTTATGTTCTCTTTTTGTCAGGTAGGGGGAAAGAGAGGAATATAAGTATTACAAAATTTTGTATTGTAATAAATAAAAATATACAAAAGATATTAAGTGAGAATTAGAAATTGGCTTGTTAACATGTAAATAAATGAGTGCGTGGAATTATATATTTTGACCTAATAACATTTATCCTAATTCAGTTGCCTCTATTTTATTTATAGGGAGACATCTGTGCTTCTCAGGTAGCGCTATTCGTAAAGAACTCGCCTGTCTATATAAGAGACACAGTTTTGATCACTGGGTCAGGAAGATCACCTGGAGGAGGGCATGACAACCCACTCCAGTATTCATGCTTGGAGAATCCTATGGACAGAAGAACCTGCCAGGCTATGGTCCATAGGGTCACAAGTAGTCAGATACAACTGAAGCGACTTGGCACACTGGGAGACATCTATTAGTGAACATTTGTAAGAACCAAATCCGTGAAACCTACATAGAATTCAATGTCCATCTTTTAATGAGATTTAAAAAAGTGCAAAATACATATACTTTTACCACCAAACTAGAAACAAAGGTAAATTTGATCCCTGAGGTACGGGGAAATTTTCTGAAATGCTGATATGCTGTCAATAAGTATTATCAATATGTTTCTCAAATATCTTATGAATTTCATTATTATGAGATGCAAAACAAAACAAGAACAAAATAAGTGACTCCAGCATATAAATGTCTTCTTCAAATGAGCCTTTAATCTTCTACAAGGCCATGGATTAATTATCTTCCTTATTCTAAGCATCTGGTTCTCTCCTTTGATTTAATGAAAAGTTAGTTTGACCCCACACTTAAACTGTTTTTAAACTTGGAGACTATTTATCGAAAGCAGGGTTTTCAAGAATGAAGTGATCTATACTTATCAAATAATTGTCTTTCCCAAGCTAGATAAAGTTGATCTGAACTTTAGCTAGTATGAATATGTTAAGGATAAGAAATTTTCCTCTTTAAAATGAATGTTAAATCCACCAGTAAAACATATATCATTCCTTTAAACTACTTACGTATTAGTTTGATAAAATGAAAGTTTGCATCTTCTGAATTTAGATTCTAATAGTTCCTTATTTCCCCAGATTAATATTTATATAGTAAATGCATGCTATTCCTTCTTTGATGTCATGTTAATGCTTGAGGCATTTCTAAGAAACAGGTTGTGGGTTAGAGATGTCTGAGGAGAAAACTGAGAGAACTTTACTATTAACTGTTCTGTATCGGTACTACTACATATATAAAATTGAGGAGGGTAGGGAAAACAGCTAAACCATTCAGCTATGACCTAAATCAAATCCCTAATGATTATACAGTAGAAGTGACAAATAAATTCAAGGGGTTAGATCTGATAGACAGAGTGCCTGAAGAACTATGGATGGAGATTCCTAACATCATACAGGAGGCGGTGAACAAAACCATTCCCAAGAAGAAGGCAAAGAGACAAAATGGTTGTCTGAGGATGCCTTACAGATAGCTGAGAAAAGAAAAGAAGTGAAAGGCAAAGGAAGATATATCCATCTGAATGTAGAGTTCCAAAGAATACCAAGGAGAGATTAGAAAGTGTTTCTAAGTGATTAATGCAAAGAAATAGAGGAAATGGTAGAGTAGGGAAGACTAGAGATCTTTTCAAGAAAATTAGAGATACCAAGGGAACATTTCATGCAAAGATGGGCACAATAAAGGACAGAAGCTGTATGGCCCTAACAGAAGAAGAAGATATTAAGAAAAGGTGGCAACAATGCACAGAACTATATATTAAAAAAAAAAAAAAAATCTTAATGACCCAGATAACCATGATGGTGTGATCACTCATCTAGAGTGAGACATCCTGGGGTGCAAAGTCAAGTGAGCCTTAGAGAGTATCACTACAAACAAAGCTAGTGGAGGTGATGGAATTCCAGCTGAGTTATTTCAAGTCATAAAAGATTATTCTGTAAAAGTGCTGCACTCAATATGCCAGGAAATCTGGAAAATTCACCAGTTGCCACAGGACTGGAAATGGTCAGTTTCCATTCCAATCCCAAAGAAAGGAAATACCAAAGAATGTTCAAACTGCTGCACAATTGAACTCATCTCACATGCTAGCTAAGTAATGCTCAAAATTCTCCAATCTAGGCTTAAACAGTACATGAACCAAGACTTCCAGATATGCAAGCTGGATTTAGAAAAGGCAGAGGAACCATAGATCAAATTGCCAACATTCACTGAATTATAGAACAACAAGAGAATTACAGAAAAGCATCTACTTCGTCATTGACTGTGTGCTAAAAAGCTTTTGACTGTGTAGATTACAACAAACTAAGGAAAACTCTTCAAGAGATATGAATAACAGACTGCTGCCTTAATCTGAGGAGGTAATATCATTACAATATCAGGTAATGCCGTTACCTGCATCCTGAGAAATTTGTATGCAGGTCAAGAAGCAAAAGTTAAAACCAGACATGGAACAATGGACTGGTTCCAAATTGAGAAAGGCTGTATATTGTCATCTTGCTTATTCAACTTATATGCAGAGTACATCAATATTTCAGGGAGAAATATTAATAACCTCATATATTCAGATGACACTACCCTTATGGCAGAAAGCGAAGAGGAACTAAAGAGACTCTTGATGAAAGTGAAAGAGGAGAGTGAAAAAACTGGCTTAAAACTCAACATTCAGACACTAAGATCCTGGCATCCGGTGCCATCACTTCACTGCAAATCGATGGGGAAACAATGGAAACAGTGAGAGACTTTATTTTCCTGGGCTCCAAAATCACTGCAGATGGTGACTGCAGCCATGAAATTAAAAGACACTTGGTCCTTGGAAGAAAACCTATGACCAACCTAGACAGCATATTATTGAAAAGCAGAGACATTACCAACAGACGTCTGTCTAGCCAAAGCTATGGGTTTTTCCAATAGTTATGTATGGATTTGAGAGTTGGACCATAAAGAAAGCTGAGTGTCCAGTAATTGATCCTTTTGAGCTGTGGTGGTGGAGAAGATTCTTGAGAGTCCCTTGGACTGCAAGGTGATCAAACCAGTCAATCCTAAATGAAATTAGTCCTGAATATTCATTGAAAGGACTGATGCTGAAACTCCAATACTTTGGCCACCTGCAGCTAAGAGCTGACTTATTAGAAAAGACCTTGATGCTGGGAAATATTCAAGGCAGGAGGAGAATGGGACGACAGAGGATGAGATGGTTGGATGGCATCACTGACTCAGTGGACGTGAGTTTGAACAAGCAGTCCATGGGTTCGCAAAGAGTCAGACATGACTCAGTGACTGAACTGTAGTTATATATATTTATATGCATGTATATGTAAATATATATATGTATACTAAAATATATGTATATATATATATACACACACACATATACACACAGTATTAGTGTGTATCCATGTTTTTGAAATAACAGATTTGAAAGAATTAGTGGAAAACCATCACACTGTAAAAGGAAAGGAATAAAATGACATTGATTGAAATTATCTGCTGTAAGGTAGAAATGTACTTTCTGACTATAACTCATCCACCCTCAAAAGGGAGAGCAAACACATTCGCCAAATCTCAGAAAGAAGCTCTTTCTCATACTCTTGATGTTATAATCTGATAATATTTACTCAGTATATATCATACAGTTGGATCAGACTTATATACACTATAGCGTTCAGGAGATCTCACATCTTTTCTACAACTTTCCCCCAACCCACATCATTTTTGCTTAGTCTGGAAGGAGAAGAATTGAGGGATCAGTTCTTGGCATGGAGAAGCCACAGAAAGGTACTATTCTTTCTATCATGCCAGCATAAGCAGAAGGTACACTCAGATAAGAGTGTTAGCTCAGGTGTTAGGATAATCAGCTAATTAACAATTTCATGTGTAGGGAAGGAAGCAAGTCTTAACAGGCTCTCAAGTGCAGGAATATTTAAGCAGCCAGTTCCCTGAAATACCAGAGGTTATCTGTCAACAAAACTACCAACAGCTAAAGGGATTGTTTGCTACTCTAAGTCCCAGAGAAAATATTGCCATTATGGAATGGTGGGAGCTGGTGTTTTTATTCTAAATGACAGAAGAATGGTTAAAAATATAAACAGACTGAAAATGCCCTAGAGATTGAAAAATCTATTTATTTGCTCATGCTTTAGGTAAATGTTTCAAAATCTGTTTCATTATATGTTGCTCTAAAGGGAAACCTCTATTTCTAGTAATTATTAAGAACTGGTTTTCCAACTTGTACTTTTATATTTTGACACTAGCAGTATCGTTTCTAAAGTCAGTGACAGTCCTGCATTCTCCAGACATCACTCATAAGCAAAGCATGCTGTGAAACTGCCAAATTATCTGTCTGTATCAAAATATGGGCAGCTGGGCTAGGTACAAATAGAGTCCACAGAATCCTCCTTAGGCAGACACCATTCTGATAGCCAAGCATTCCTTCTTCAATCAACAAATGGAAGCTGAAGGCCTACTAAATGCTAGACAATTGTTGTCTCTTATAGAGATGCCTCCTACTCTGAACCTCAGTAGGATATCATTATACAAGTTTAACAGCTTCTCCTCCAAAGTGGCTGTTTATCCTGGTACTGCATCCTGTATGAAGGACACTGGAGTGTTTAAGGATTCTTAAAATACAAATACGATTTAAGCAATGGACATAGAGTATGAACATCTATAAAAAATATTTTTATATCTCCATTACATGCAGTGTGATAGCCAAACTATTGTCTGTGCAAATGAGTACATTTCAGAAATTTTATTTAATACTTTCATTTACATTCTTAATGTAATATCAGGGCTATACAACACAAGAATTAAGTTTTTTTTTTTTCTTATTGAGTCAAATGTATATAGATTTTTAAGCAAAATCAATGGCTAAATTTTATTTTTATAGATCTAAATTTGTGGCTATGATATGCACTGTATGCTTTGTAGGACTTGGATAGAATAATAAAACCTTTCCAGAAAATGTTTCAAGAGACTATCATGATTGTCAAATTTCCTCTTTTGTGACTCAGCACTTAGCATAAATCCTGCCTTTAGCAACTTAGCATTTCTTGAATAACTAAATGAACCGTGTGTCTATATATAAAACACATATTTTGGTGGAATTATTAACCCAAAAGAGAGACTATAATCAATGTTTTTTTAATGCTTAATACATGTCACACATAGGAGAAGGAAATGGCAACCCACTCCAGTGTTCTTGCCTAGAGAATCCCAGGGATGGGGGAGCCTGGTGGGCTGCCGTCTCTGGGGTCGCACAGAGTCAGACATGACTGAAGCGAGTTAGCAGCAGCAGCAACCAGCCTCTGATGGCTACTCATATGAAAAGGAAGCAATGGAAAATTGGATCAGCAAAAAGAAACATACCAGTCCCATGACAAATCTTGTTCTTTATTCAGTGATGCTTACACCAAATAGGACTCTGAAAATGGCCAAAGATCGATGGCTAAGTGAGACACATCAAAAATAAAACTCTCTATATTGTGTTATTTATATTTTCTGTGATCTCACTTGAGTGATTTAAAGGTAAACTTTGTAAACTTAGTTACCTATTAAAAAGCCTTTTCATATAATAGTGAATAAAATCTTAACCTATAAAAAAAAATACATGCCACACGTTGATAAAATTTAAATATATTTTCTATTCATACCCCCAAATAGAGTAAGCTAATACACTATTGTGATTTATCTTATTTTATTATTAGTTTTTTGATCTTTTTTTTTTTTTTTTTTTACTGGAATAGAACTGCTTTGTAATGTCTTCGTTTCTGCCATACAACAATATGAATCAGCCATATGTATACGTACACCACCTCCTCCTTGAGCCTCTCTTCCACTCCTCCATTCTATTCCTCTAGGTCACCACAGATCACTGAGCTGAACTCCCTGTGCTATGCAGCTTCCTGTTAGCTATCTATGCTACTCATGGTAGTGTATATATGTCAATGCTACTCTCTCAATTTGTTCTACTGTCTCCTTTCACCTCTCTGTATCCAGAAGTCCATTCTCTACATCTGTGTCTCTCTTCTTGTCCTGCAAATAGGTTCATATACAACTCACTGTATATGAGTTAATACAAAATATTTGTTTTTCTCTGACATTTCACTCTGTATGAAAGGATTTAAGTTCATCCATATTACTACAACTGACTCAATTTAATTATTTTATGACTATGTATTATTCCATTGTATAGAAATTCAGATTTAAATTGAAGAAAGTAGGGAAAACCACTAGACAGTTCAGCTATGACCTAAATAAAATCTTTTATGATTATACAGTAGAAGTGACAAATAAATACAGGAGGTGGTAATCAAAACTATCCCCAAGAAAAAGAAATGCAGGAAAGAAAATGTTGTCTGAGGAGGCTTTAGAAATAGCCTAGAAAAGAAGAGAAGCTAAAGGAAAAGGAAATATATATCCATTTGAATGCAGAGTTCCAAAGAATACCAAGGAGCGATAAGAAAGTCTTCCTAAGTGATCAATGCAAAGAAATAGAGGAAAACAATAGATTGGAGAAGACTAGAGATCCCTTCAAGAAAATTAGAGACATCTAGGGAACATTTCGTGCAAAGAAGAGCACAATAAAGGACAGAAGCTGTAAGGCCCTAAGAAAAGAAGAAGATATTAAGAAAAGGTGGCACAAATACACAGAACTATTAAAAAAAAAAATCTTAATGACCCAGATAACCATGGTGGTATGATCACTCATCTAGAGTGAGACATCCTGGAGTGGGAAGTCAAGTGAACCTTAGGAAGATAGTTATGAACAAAGCTAGTGGAAGTGATGTAATTCCAGCTGAGTTATTTCAGATTCTAAAGATGATGCTATAAAAGAAGTGGTGTTCTGAATATACAAGGAAATTTGGAAAGCTCAGCAGGAAATCAATCCTGAATATTCATTGGAAGGACTGATACTGAAGCTGAAGCTCCAATACTTTGGCTACCTGGTGTAAATAACTGATTCATTGGAAAAGTCCTTGATGCTGGGAAAGATTGAAGGCATGAAGAGAAGGGGACAATAGAGGATGAGATGGTTGGATGGCATCACCAACTCTATTGACATGAGTTTGAGCAATCTCCTGGTGTGGGTGATGGACAGGGAAGCCTGACATGCTGCAGTCTATGTAGTAGCAAATAGTCAGACAAGATAAGAGGCTGAACTGAATGTGTATGTGTATGTATATATATATATATCTATATATATCTATATCTATATATATATATATAATCAGTTCAGTAGCAGACATTATTTTCTAGTAAGTCATACTTACAGTTTGGAAGTAAATGCAAGTAACAAAATGGTGTATGCAAGTTAAGGTCATGATGGTTCTCAATCAGGGGGCATTTTGACCCCAGAGGCCTTCTAGCAACATCTCAACAGAAGATAATTTCTATTGTCACAAATGGCAGGGAGTTACTGAGTAGAGACCAGGAATGCTGCTAAACATCCTACAGTATGTTTTATAATTTCTCACAACAAGGAATTATCTGACCCAATATGTCAATTGTACTGAACCTTAGAAACCATGAGTTAGGAGCATTCACATCATTTGGGGTTTCAAAGTAGGGAGTGTAAGAACTGGTGTCTAATAGTAGAGCCTCAATGATTCTCTTCCATAGTTTTTGATGTAGTGACTCAAAAGGAATATTTCCATATATGTATATCTATGTTAGAAAAATTCCAGAATGGCTTATACAAATATAGATCCTGGTACATGAAAGGATTACAGTCAATATTTGATAAGAACTTACTGACTTTTCCCTATTGAAAGACCACATTATCTTAGAAAATTAACTTACATATTCTATATTTAGAGAATTATCTTTGCTTTTGTTGTGGTTATGGTTAGCTGTCTTAACAAATAAACCCCCAAATCTCAATGGCTTAATCCAATAGATCATTTCATGCTCAGCCATGTAATGTTAATTCTATTTAGAAGTTAATTTACTCCATGTGGTGATATAGTGCCGTAGGTCTGCTCCATTGTAGGGCTACACCATCTCTAGTATCTCAGTATCTACCTCAGACATTCAGCAGGGAGCACAGTGCTCTTGCTTTCAAAAGTCCTGCCAAGGGACTTCCTTAACATTTCAGTTACCAGTCCACCTATGAGAAGTGGTAACCTAAACACAGCTGTATTTAAGAATTACTGAGCAGCCATGTTGCACTTCATATATTTATTTTGTGCTAAGGAGATAATTTTTTATATATATACACAGCTAACTTTCACTATCAGAAGGGTGTCCCTTGTGGCTCAGACAGTAAAGAACCTGCCTTCAGTACAAGAGACCCAGGTTCAATTCCTGGGTTGAGAAAATCCTCTGGAGAAGAGAATGCCTTCCCACTGCAGTATTCTTGACTGGAGAATCCCATGGACAGAAGAGCCTAGCTGGCTTCACTCCATAGAGTCTCAAAGAGTTGGACATGACTAAACAACTAGCCCTTTCACTATTTTCCCTAACAGAATCCAATTTCTTTATAGCATTCTCAAATTTTAAAGGCCTATTAATTTTTAAGGACTCTACCAGAGTTTAGAGACATACAGACAAAAACTAATTTTCTTGCCTACCAAGAATGTACTATCTAGTAGTGTTCTTTAATCATCTCAGAGGTAATTCCTTTGCACTGAAACCCTGTGCTTGAAGAAGCTCAGCAGAATACCATGGAACATTTCTATAGCTTGCTTTAGTATAAAATTTTTTCTCAGTGCCTATTATGGACTAAATGTTTATGGTCCCTGAAAAGTCTTAAGTTGCAGTCTTACCCTCAGATGTGATAGTATTAAACAGTGGGGCAGTTGGAAGGTAATTAGGACCAAATGAGGTTATGTAGGTGGAGCCCTCACGAATGTGTTCAGTGTCCTCTTAAAAGTCAGAAAGAACTTGCTTCCTCTTTCTCTCTTTGCCATGTGAACTTACCAATAAAATCAGCAATATACAGCCTGGAAGAGATTGCTTATGAGAGCCTGGAGCATGAACTTCCAGCTTCCAGTACTTTAAGAAATAAATTTCTGTTCTTTATACACTACCCAGTTTACTGTATTTTTATAGCAATCCAAGATAATTAGGACAGTAATTATAGTACAGTAATTATATTCAAGATAACTAGGATAATTATAAATGATCCCTAAGTGTATTTAACTTTAGGGAAGGTCTAAAAGACAAAATGGCCCTAATCAGTGTCTCTAATGGAAAGATGTGGTAGGTAATAATTTCTAAAAACAAAGAATCCTATCATGGATAGTGGTTCTTTCTTCATGTGGAGCAAATTTGGATTTTGAGATATTTCAAAGTGTTTACAAAAGGTGCATTCAAATATGCAACTATCAAATAAACTGTGTTTTGTTCTAGCTATGTCTCCTTTTTTTTTTTGGACATGGGTACATAAAAGAAAATAAAAATTGAAATAAGACTTGAATATATGATCACTTAAACATATGTTCCACTAAGACAAATACCACGTTTTATCTATACAACCTACTACAGTTATAGACATGTGTATTCCTTTACTCCAAAATCAGTTCCACTCACCCAAATTGGTGTTTCATTAAGGTAGAAACTTAATGATACCAGTTTTCTGTTTTCCACTGTGGCAGATAAGAATATCTGTCTAAAACAAACTCTTTAAAAATCCTATTTCAATTAATAATAGACTCTCATTTTTAACTTAGTACATTACCTATCAGAGGGGAAGATTGTATTTTTCAGTCTCTTCAGAGGATAAGTGTGGCCCATGATTAATGACATATAAAGGGGACTGTCGCTGCTGTTAGACAATAGTTTACAAGGAGCAGCCTCAACTTAAAAGACTTTTCTATTCCTAGATATTTTACCCTTTTTCTAGAAATGGTAAATGTGGTTGTTTCCTTAATTTCTCTTTCTGATATTTCATTGCTGGTGTATAGGCATCAGTAATCTTGTTTTGAGAACCCCATTAATAGTATGAAAATGCAAAAAGATATGATGTGAAAGATGAATTCCCAAGGTGCACAATGTGAGACTGGAGAAGAGTGAATAAATAATTCCAGAAAGAATGAGGAGATGGAGCCAAAGTGAAAACAATGTCTCATGTTGGGAAAGATTGAAGGAGAAGGAGAAGGGGATGACAGAGGATGAGATGGTTGGATGGCTTCATTGACTCAATGGACATGAGTTTGGGTAAACTCTGGGAATTGCTGATGGACAGGGATGCCTGGTGTGCTGTGGTCCACGGGGTCACAAAGAGTCGGACATGACTGAGCAACTGAATTACACTGCATTTTGAACTCTTTTTTTTTTTTTTTTTTTTAATACCATAAAGGTTACTCCATTTCTTCTAAGGGATTCTTGCCTACATAGTAGATATAATGGTCATCTGAATTAAATTCACCCATTCCAGTCCATTTTAGTTAACTGATTTCTAAAATGTCGGTGTTCACTGTTGCCATCTTCTGTTTGAACACTTCTTTTTTTATTTATTTAAATTTATTTATTTTAATTAGAGGCTAATTACTACAGTATTGGTTTTGCCATACATCAACATGAATCTACCACAGGTGTACACGTGTTCCTAATTTACCTTGATTCATGGACCTAAGATTCCAGGTTCCTATGCAATATTGTTCTTTACAGATTTGGAGTTTACTTCCATCACTAGTCACATCTGGTGACAACATCAGTGCTTCCAATGAACACTCAGGACTGATCTCCTTTAGAATGAACTGATTGGATCGCCTTGTAGTCCAAGGGATTAGCAAGAGGATTCTTCAGCACCACAGTTCAAAAGAATCAATTCTTCAGTGCTCAGCTTTCTTTATAGTCCAACTCTCACATCCATACATGACCACTGGAAAAACCATAGCCTTGACTAGATGGACCTTTGTTGGCAAAGTGATGTCTCTTCTTTTTAATATGCTGTCTAGGTTGGCCAGAACTTTCCTTCCAAGGAGTAAGCATCTTTTAATTTCATGGCTGCATTCACCATCTGCAGTGATTTTGGAGCACTCAAAAATAAAATCAGCCTCTGTTTCCCAATCTATTTGCGATGAATTGATGGGACTGGATGCCATGATCTTAGTTTTCTGAATGTTGAGCTTTAAGCCAACTTTTTCACTCTCCTCTTTCACTTTCATCAAGAGTCTCTTTAGTTCCTCTTCACTTTCTGCCGTAAGGGTAGTGTCATCTGCATATCTGAGGTTATTGATATTTCTCCCAGCAATGTGGATTTCAGCTTGTGCTTCATACAGCCCAGGGTTTTCATGATGTACTCTGCATAGAAGTTAAATAAAGAGGGTGACAGTATACATCCTTGACGTACTATTTTCCTATTTGGAACCAGTCTGTTGTTCCATGTCCAATTCTAAATGTTGCTCCCTGACCTGCATACAGATTTCTCAAGAGGCAGGTCAGGTGGTCTGGTATCCCCATTTCTTTCAGAATTTCCACAGTTTATTGTGATTCACAAAGTCAAAGGCTTTGGCATAGACAATAAAGCAGAAATAGAAGTTGTTCTGGAACTCTCTGGCTTTTTCGATGATCCAGTGGATGTTGGCACATTGATCTCTCGTTCCTCACCCTTTTCTAAAACCAGCTTGAACATCTGGAAGTTTACGGTTAACATATTGTTGAAGCCTGGCTTGGAGTACTTGGTTGCAACCTCAAAAATGACAGAATCATCTATTCATTTCCAACGCAATCCATTCAGTATCACAGTAATCCAAGACTATACCCTAATCCGTAAGGCTGAAGAAGCTAAAGTTTAAAGGATCTGTGAAGACCTATAAGACCTTTCAGAAATATCACCCCCAAAAGATGACCTTTTCATTATAGGACACTGGAATGCAAAAGTAGGAAGTCAATAGATACATAGAGTAACAGGTAAATTTGGCCTTGGAATACAAAATTAAGCAGTGAAAAGGCTAAAAGAGTTTTTCCAAGAGAACCCACAGGTCATAGCAAATACCTTCTTCCAACAACACAAGAGAAGACTCTACATATGGGCATTATCAGATGGTCAATATCAAAATCAGGTTGATTATATTCTTTGCAGAAAGATGGAGAAGCTCTATACAATCAGCAAAAATAAGACCAGGAGCTGACTGTGGCTCAGATCATGAACTCCTTATTTTCAAATTTAGACTTAAACTGACAAAAGTAGGGAAAAACATTCAGGTATGAACTAAATTAAATCACCTCCAATTATACAGTGGAAGTGACAAATAGATTCAAGGGATGAGATCCAACAGATGGAATCCCTGAAGAAATATGGATGGAGGTTTGTGACATTGTACAGGAGGCAGTGATCAAGATCATCCCAAAGAAAAAGAAATGTAAAAAGGGATAATGGTTGTCTGAGGAGGCCTCACAAATAGCTGAGAAAAGAACAGAACCTAAAGCAAAGGAGAAAAAGAAATATACACTGATTTGAATGCAGAGTTCCAAAGAATAGCAAAGAGAGATAAGAAAGCCTTCATCAGTGATCAGTGCAAGGAAATAAAGTAGAACAATAGAATGGGAAAGATCAGATATCTCTTCAAGGACATTAGAGATACCAAGGGGGTATTTCATGCAAAGATTGGCACAATAAAGGACAGAAATGGTATGAACCTAACAGATGCAGAAGTTATTAGGAAGAGGTGGCAAGAATACACAGAAGAACTATATAAGAAAAGATCTTTATGACCAAGATAACCACGATGGTGGGATCACTCACCTAGAGTGAGATATCCTGGGATGTGAAGTGAAGTGAGGCTTAGGGAGTATCAGGACAAACAAAGTTAGTGGAGGTGATAGAATTCCACCTGGGCTATATTCAGGTCCTAAAAGAATATGCTGTGAAAGTGCTGCACTCAATATACCAGCAAGTTTGGAAAAGGCAACAGTGACCACAGGACTGGAAAAGGTCAGTTTTCATTCCAATCCCAAAGAAGGGCAATGCCAAAGAATGTTCAAACTACTGAACAATTGCATTCATCTCACACAGCAGCAAAGTAATGCTCAAAATTCTCCAAGCCAGGTTTCAACATTATGTGAATTATGAACTTCCAGCTATTAAAACTGGGTTTAGAAAAGGCTGAGGAACCAGAGATCCAATTGCCAACATTCCTGGGATCATAGAAAAAGCAAGAGAGTTCCAGAAAAACAACTATTTCTGCTTATGATTATGCCAAAGCCTTTGACTGTGCAGATAAAAACAAACTGAGGGAAACTCCTCAAGAGATTGGAATACCAGACCACCTGACCTGCCTCCTGAGAAATATATATGCAAGTCAGGAAGCAACAGTTAAAACCCTACATGGAACAAAAGACTAGTTTCAAATCAGGAAAGGAGTACGTCAAGGCTGTATATTATCACCCTGCTTATTTAACCTATATGCAGAGTACATCATGCGAAATGCTGGGCTGGATGAAGCACAAACTGGAATCAAGATCACCAGGAGAAATATGAATAACCTCAGATACACAGATGATACCACCCTTACGGAAGAAAGTGGAGAGGAATTAAAGAGCCTCTTGATGAAAGTGAAGGAGGAGAGTGAAAATCTGGCTTAAATCTCAACATTCAAAAAATGAAGATCATGGCATCTGGTCCCATCACTTCTTGGAAAATAGATTGGGAAAACATGACAGACAATTTTGGGGTGTGCAAAATCACTGTAGGTGGAGATTGGAGCCATGAACTTAAAAGACTCTTACTCCTTGGAAGGAAAGTTTTGAACAGCCTAGATAGCATATTAAAAAGCAGAGACATTACTTTGCCAACAAAGCTCCGTCTAGTCAAGGTTATGGTTTTCCCAGTGGTCATGTATGGATGTGAGAGTTGGATTGTGAAGAAAGCTGAGCACTGAAGGATTGATGCTTTGGAACTGTGGTGTTGCAGAAAACTCTTGAGAGTCCCTTGGACTGCAAGGAGATCCAACAAGTCCATCCTAAAGGAGATCAGTCCTGGGTGTTCATTGGAAGGATTGATGCTGAAGCTGAAACTTCAATACTTGACCACCTCATATGAAGAGTTGACTCATTTGAAAAGACCCTGATGCTGGGAGGGATTGGGGGCAGGAGGAGAAGGGGATGGCAGAGGATGAAAGGGCTGGATGGCATCACTGACTGGATGGACATGAGTTTGGCTAACCTCTGGGATTTGGTGATGGACAGGGAGGCCTGGTATTCTGTGATTCATGGGGTGATGAAGAGTTGAACATGACTGAGTGACTAAGCTGAACTGAACTGAAAATCACTATAGATGTTGCCTGAAGCCATGAATTTAAAAGACGCTTGCTCCTTGGAAGAAAATTTATGACCAAGCTAGATAGCATATTAAGAATCAGAAGCATTACTTTGCCAACAAAGGTCCGTCTGGTCCAAGCTATGGTTTTTCCAGTAGTCATTTATGGATATGAGAGTTGGACTATAAAGAAAGCTGAGCTCCAAATAATTGATGCTTTTGAACTGTGGTGTTGGAGATGACTGTTGAGGGTTCATTGGACTGCAAGGAGATCAAACTGGTCAGTTCTAAAGGAAATTAGTTCTGAATATTCATAGGAAGGAATGATGCTGAAGCTGAAACTCCAATACTTTGGCCACCTGATGTGAAGAACTGACTCACTGGAAAAGACCTTGATGATGGGAAAGATTGAAGGTGGAAGGAGAAGGGGATGACAGAGGGTGAGATGGTTGGATGGCACCACCGACTCAATGCACATGAGTTTGAGTAAACTCTGGGAGTAAGTGATGGACAGGGAAGACTGGCATGCTTCAGTCTATGGGGTCACAAAGTGTTGGACATGACTGAACTGCTGAACTGAACTGAACTGCTGCGAATAACTGACTCCCTCGAAAATACCATTATGTTGGTAAAGATTGAAGGCAGGAGAATGGGATGACGATAGAGGAAGAAATGGTTGGATGCCACCACTGACTTGATGGATATGAGTTTAAGCAAAGTCTAGAAGTTTGTAATAGACAGGGAAGTCTGGTGTGCTGCAGTCAATGGGGTTGCAGTGAGTCAGACAGGACTGAATGACAGTGATTGAACATCTGAAGGACTCTATAAAATTCATACCAGAAAACAGATACAATATCACCTGCATGAGAAAATCCTTCAATAATGAAGTGGAGAGGACTTCTCAGACCACAGAGTAAAACAACAAATGTGGTTATTCCATAGGCAGCAATATTCTGTAGAGGTAGGGAAACTTTGAGTAGCTGGGAAATCTACATTATATCATTTCAGATAGATTTAACGGCCCTTGCTAATGGTTATTTAACCTCAGAAGAGTGGAAGGAGAAGAGGGAAGAACATTTTCATTGCAAAGCATTCAATTTAGCAAAATTAATTTAATATTGCTACTACCATAACAATAGAGGAAAACAACAGAATGGGAAAGACTAGAGATCTCTTCAAGAAAATTAAACATACCAAGGGAATATTTCATGCAAAGATGGGCTTGATAAAGGACAGAAGTGATATGGACCTAACAGAAGCAGAAGATATTAAGAAGAGGTGCCAAGAACATAGAAGAACTGTACAAAAGAGAGCTTCATTAACCAGATAATCATGACGATCTGATCACTCACCTGGAGCTAGTCATCCTGGAATGTGAAGTCAAGTGGGCCTGAGAAAGCATCACTATGAACAAAGCTAGTGGAGGTGATGGAATTGCAGTTGAGCTACTTCAAATCCTGAAAGACGATGCTGTGAAAGTGCTGCACTCAATATGCAAGCAAATTTGGAAAACTCAGCAGTGGCCACAGGACTGGAAAAGGTCAGTTTTCACTCCAACCCTAAAGAAAGGCAATGCCAAAGAATGCTCAAATACCGCACAGTTGTACTCATCTCACACGCTAGTAAAGTAATGCCCAAAATTCTCCAAGACAGGCTTCAGCAATACGTGAACCGTGAACTTCCAGATGTTCAAGCTGGTTTTAGAAAAGGCAGAGGAACCAGAGATCAAATTGCCAACATCCACTGGATTATCAAAAAAGCCAGAGAGTTCCAGAAAAACATGCATTTCTGCTTTATTGACTATTCCAAAGCCTTTGCTGTGTGGATCACAATAAACTGTGTAAAATTTTGAAAGAGGTGGGAATACCAGACCACTGACCTGCCTCTTGAGAAACCTATATGCAAGTCAGGAAGCAAGTTAGAACTGGACATGGAACAACAGACTGGTTCCAAAAAGGAAAAGGAGTACTTCAAGGCTGTATTTTGTCACCCTGCTTATTTAACCTATATCCAGAGTACATCATGAGAAACGCTGGACTGGAAGAAGCACAAGCTGGAATCAAGATTGCCAGAAGATATATCAATAACTTCAGATACATGTATAACACCACCCTTATGGCAGAAAGTGAAGAGGAACTAAAGAGCCTCTTGATTAAAGTAAAAGAGGAGAGTGAAAAAGTTGACTTAAAGCTCAACATTCAGAAAACTAAGATCATGGCATCCAGTCCCATCACTTGATGGGAAACAGATGGGGAAACAGTAGAAACAGTGTCAGAATTTATTTATTTATTTTTTGGTTGGGGGGGATGGGCTGCAAAATCACTGCAGATGGTGATTGCAGCCGTGAAATTAAAAGACACTCCTTGGAAAGAAAGTTATTACCAACCTAGATTGTATATTCAAAAGTAGAGACATTACTTTGCCAACAAAGGTCCATCTAGTCAAGGTTATGGTTTTACCAGTGGTCATGTATGGATGTGAGAGTTGGACTGTGACAAAAGCTGAGCACCGAAGAATTGATGCTTTTGAACTGTGGTGTTGGAGAAGACTCTTGAGAGTCCCTTGGACTGCAAGGAGATCCAACCAGTCCATTCTAAAGGAGATTACTCCTGGGTGTTCTTTGGAAGGACTGATCCTGAAGCTGAAATTGCAATACTTTGGCCACTTCATACGAAGAGTTGACTCATTGGAAAAGACCCTGATGCTGGGAGGGATTGGGGGCAGGAGGAGAAGTGTACAACAGAGGATGCGTTGGCTGGATGGCATTACTGACTCGATGGACATGAGTTTGAGTGAACTCTAGGAGTTGGTGATGGACAGGGAGGCCTGGCGTGCTGTGATTCATGGAGTTGCAAAGAGTCGGACACGACTGAGTGACTGACCTGAACTGAACCAAACCATCACAAAATTTCTGTCTAGCAGATGACACACCTTCTTATACAATATAAACAGCAGTATAATGGGATATATTTCATACTAACATTATAAAAGGTAGCTTATTATCAGATTCAAACAAACCTGGAATTTAGCCCAGGAACTTGATTTCTTAAATTTGGTTTCCTTATTTGCAAATGAAAAGAAAAAGAAACTTGATATGGATTTTTGATAAATTAAAAATAAGAAATTATAATGTGGTTCATTTCAGTTCAGTTCAGTCGCTCAGTCGTGTCCAATTCTTTGTGACCCCAAGAATCTCACTACGCCAGACCTCCCTGTCCATCACCAACTCCTGGAGTTCACTCAGTCTCATCTGCATTGAGTCAGTGATGCCATCTAGCCATCTCATCCTCTGTCGTCCCTTCTCCTTATGCCCCCAATCCCTCCCAGCGTCAGTGTCTTTTCCAATAAGTCGACTCTTCTCATGAGGTGGCCAAAGTATTGGAGTTTCAGCTTTAGCATCAGGCCTACCAATGAACGCCCAGGACTGATCTCCTTTAGAATGGACTAATTGGATCTTCTTGAAGTTGAAGGGACTGTCAAGAGTCTTCTCCAACACCACAGTTCAAAAGCATCAATTCTTTGGTGCTCAGCTTTCTTCACAGTCCAACTCTCACATCCATACATGACCACAGGAAAAACCATAGCCTTGACAAGACGGACATTTGTTGGCAAAGTAATGTCTCTGCTTTTCAATATGCTATCTAGGTTGGTAATAACTTTCTTTCCAAGGAGTAAGCGTCTTTTAATTTCATGGCTGCAATCACCATCTGTAGTGATTTCGGATCCCCAAAAATAAAGTCTGATATTGTCTCCACAGTTTCCTCATCCATTTCACATGAAGTGTTGGGACCAGATGCCATGATGTTCGTTTTCTGAAAGTTGAGCTGTAAGCCAACATTTTCACTCTTCTCTTTCACTTTCATCAAGAGGCTTTTTAGTTCCTATTCACTTTCTGCCATAAGGGTGATGTCATCTGCATATCTGAGGTTATTGATATATCTCCTGGCAATCTTCATTCCAGCTTGTGCTTCTTCCAGCCCATCGTTTCTCATGATGTACTCTGCGTATAAGTTAAATAAGCAAGGTGAAAATATACAGCCTTGACATACTCCTTTTCCTATTTGGAACCAGTCTGTTGTCCATGTCCTGTTCCAACTTGCTTCCTGACCTACATATAGGTTTCTCAAGAGGCAGGTCAGGTGGTCTGCTTTTCACATCTCTTTCAGAATCTTCCACAGTTTACTGTGATCCACACAGCGAAAGGCTCTGGCATAGTCAATAAAGCAGAAATAGATGGTTTTTGGAACTCTCTTGCTTTTTTGATGATCCCACCGATGTTGGCAATTTGATCTCTGGTTCCTCTGCCTTTTCTAAAACCAGCTTGAACATCTGGAAGTTCATTGTTCATGTATTGGTGAAGCCTGGCTTGGAGAATTTTGAGCATTATTTTATTATCATGTGAGATGAGTACAATTGTGCAGTAGTTTGAGCATTCTTTGGCATTGCCTTTCTTAGGGATGGGAATGAAAACTCACCTTTTCTAGTCCTGTGGCCACTGCTGAGTTTTCCAAATGTGCTGGCATATTGAGTGCAGCACTTTCACAGCATTATCTTTTAGGATTTGAAATAGCTTAACTGGAATTCCATCACCTCCACTAGCTTTGTGTGTAGTGATGCTTTTTAAGGCCCATTTGACTTCACATTCCAGGATGTCTGGCTCCAGGTGAGTGATCACACCATCATGATTTTCTGGGTCATGAAGCTCTTTTTTTATACATTTCTTCTGTATATTCTTTCCACCTCTTCTTAATATTTTCTACTTCTATTAGGTCCATACCATTTCTGTCCTTTATTGAGCCCATCTTTGAATGAAATATTCCCTTTAAATCTCTAATTTTCTTGAAGAGATCTCTAGTCTTTCCTATTCTGTTATTTCCTCTATTTTTTTTGCATTGATCACTGAGGAAGGCTTTCTTATCTCTCCTTGCTATTCTTTGGAAGTCTGCATTCAGATGCTTGTATCTTTCCTTTTCTCCTTTGCTTTTCATTTCTCTTCTTTTCAAGCTATTTTTAAAGCCTCTTCAGACAGCCACTTTGCTTTTGTATTTCTTTTCCATGGGGATTGTCTTGATCCCTGTCTCTTGTATATTGACACGAACCTCCATCCATAGTTCATCAGGCTCTCTGTCTATCACATCTAGTCCCTTAAATCTATTTCTCACTTCCACTGTATAATCATAAGGGATTTGATTTAGGTCATACCTGAATGATCTAGTGATTTTCCCTACTTTCTTCAGTTTAAGTCTGAATTTGGCAATAAGGAGTTCATGATCTGAGCCACAGTCAACTCCTGGTCTTGTTTTTGCTGACTGTATAGAGCTTCTCCATCTTTGGCTGCAAAGAATATAATCAATCTGATTTCAGTGTTGACCATCTGGTGATGTCCATGTGTAGAGTCTTCACTTGTGTTGTTGGAAGAGGGTGTTTGCTCTGACCAGTGCACTCTCTTGGCAAAATTCTATTAGCCTTTGCCCTGCTTCATTCCGTATTCCAAAGTCAAATTTGCCTGTTACTCCAAGTGTTTCTTGACTTCCTACTTTTGCATTCCAGTCCCCTATAATGAAAAGGACATCTTTTTTGGGTGTTAGTTCTAGAAGGTCTTGTAGGTCTTCATAGAACCATTCAACTTCAGCTTCTCCAGCATTACAAGTTGGGGCATAGACTTGGATTGCTGTGATATTGAATGGTTTGCCTTGGAAACGAACAGAGATCACTCCGTCATTTTTGAGATTGCATCCAAGTAATGCATTTCAGACTCTTTTGTTGACCACAATGGCTACTTCATTTCTTCTAAGGGATTCCTGCCCACAGTAGTAGATATAATGGTCATCTGAGTTAAATTCACCCATTCCAGTCCATTTTAGTTTGCTGATTCCTAGAATGTCGACATTCTCTTTTGCCATCCCCCATTTGACCACCTCCAATTTGCCTTGACTCATGGACCTGACATTCCAGGTTCCTATGTAATATTGCTCTTTATAGCATTGGACCTTGCTTCTATCACCAGTCACATCCACAAATGGGTATTGTTTTTGCTTTGGCTCCATCCCTTCATTCTTTATGGAGTTATTTCTCCACTGATCTCCAGTAGCATATTGGGCACCTACTGACCCGGGGAGTTCCTTTTTCATTATCCTATCATTTTGCCTTTTCATACTGTTCATGGGGTTCTCAAGACAAGAATACTGAAGTGGTTTGCCATTCCTTTCTTCCTTTCTCCAGTGGACCACATTCTGTCAGACCTCTCCACCGTGATCTTGGGTGGCTCCACACAGCATGGCTTAGTCATTGAGTTAGACAAGACTGTGGTCCATGTGATCAGATTGGCTAGTTTTTTGTGATTATGGTTTCAGTGTGTTTGCCCTCTGATGCCCTCTCGCAACACCTACCATCTTACTTGGATTTCTCTTACCCTGAATGTGGGGTATCTCCTCACAGCTGCTCCATCAAAGTGCAGCTGATGCTCCTTACCTTGGACTAGGGCTATCTCCTCATCGCCACCCCTCCTCACCTTGAACGTGGAGTAGCTCCTTTTGGCCCTTTTGTGCCATGCATCCACTGCTCCTTGGATGTGGGGCTGCTCCTCTCAGCGCCTCCTCTGACCTCAGTAGTGTGGTAGTTCCTCTCGGCCACCACCCTGACCTTGGGCGTGTGGTAGCTCATCTCAGCCACTGCCAGTGACTTCGGACGTGGGATAGCTACTCTAGGCAGCTCCTGTGCCATCGCAGCCTGGCACTCTCGGTTGCCACCCCTGACCTTGGGCGACGGGTGTCTCCTCTGGGCCACGCTTCTGTGTGGTCCGTCGCGGCTGGCGTGCTTCTGCGTGGTCCTTAATAGAGCCTAAATCATTGTATTATTGTTGTTGCTATTACCCCGTTTATACATTAATTCATTTAACTCATAATATTCCATAAGGTAGGTATACTTGGAACAAGATGATGGAGTAGAAGAAAAAACGCTCAACTTCTCTTGAGAGAACTCCAAAGTTACAAATTACTGTTGAAAAACTATCAACAGGAAAATGTAGGACTCCACCAAAGAAAAGATATCCAACATCCAAGGGCAAAGGAGAAGCCCCAGCAAGATGACAAGAGGGGCAAAATTGCATTTAGAGTAAAACCCCATATCTGCCAGAGACACTCGGATGGCTCTAATAAAACCTTGTACAATCAGGAGACCCTACAGAGACTTAGACAATTCTTTGAGTGTTTGAGTGTTTCTTGTAGAGGTAAAGGTCAGCAGTGGCCTGCTGCAGGTGCAGGGGCACTGGGTGAAACAGACATGGGTGTGGCATAAGCACTCTTGGAAGAGGTCACCATTAACCCCACTACAGAGCCACCAAAACTTACACAGGACTGGGGAAACAGACTCTTGGATGGCACAAACAAAACACAAAAAATGTGTTAAACAGAACCCAGGAGAAAAGAGCAGTGACTTCACAAGAGATTGATTCAGAACGTCCAGGAGTCTCAGGTGGAGATGTGGGTTGGCAGTGGCCTGCTGCATGGTTGGATGCATGGAGTATGGCAGTGCATGCACAGCACCTTTTGGAGGAGGTCACTGTATTTTTCATTACCTTTACCATAGTTTGATCTCAGGTCAGACAACAGAGAGGGAACACAGCCCGGCCCATTAACAGCCAATTACATTAAAGATTTACTAAGCATGGCCCAACCCATCAGAAGAAGACCCAGTTTCTCCCCAAGTCAATCTCTCCTGTCAGGAGCTTCTATAAACCTCTTACTCTTATCCATAAAAGGGCAGACAACAAAAATCACACTTGCCAAAAATTAATCAAGCTGATAACAGGACCAGAGCCTTGTCTAACTCAATGAAACTATGAGCCATGCCATGTAGGGTCACCCAAGATGGATGGGGCATCACGGAGAGTTCTAACAAAATGTGGTCCACTGGAGAAGGGAATAGCAAACCACTTCAGTGTTCTTGCATTGAGAACCCCATGAACAGTATGCAAAGGACAAAGATATGACACTGAAAGATGAACTCACCAGGTCTGTAGGTGCCCAGTATGTGACTGGAGAAGAGTGGATAAAAAATGCCAGAAAGAGACAGAGTCAAACCAAAAACAATGCCAGCTGTGGATGTGACTGGTGATGGAAGTAAAATCCGATTCTGTAAAGAATAATATTACATAGGAACCTGGAATGTTAGATCCATGAAACAAGGTGAATTAGAAGTGGTCAAACAGAAGACGACAAGAGTGAACATTGACATTTTAGGAATCAGTGAACTAAAATGGTGTGAAAAGGCTAAATGTAATTCAGATGACCATTATATCTACTATTATAGGCAAGAATCCCTTAGGAGAAATGGAATAGCCCTCATATTCGGCAAAGGAGTCCAACATGCAGTTCTTGGGTGGAATCTCAGAAATGACAGAATGATCTCTGTTCGTTTCCAAGGCAAACCATTCAATATCACAGTAATCCAAGTCTATGTCCCAACTGATAATGTTGAAGAAGCTGAAGCTGAAGCTGAGTGATTCTGTGAAGACATACAAGACCTTCTCTAACTACCACCCAAAAAAGATGACCTTTTCATTATACTGGATGGGAATGCAAAAGTAGGAAGTCAAGAGATACCTGAAGTAACAGGCAAATTTGGCCTTGGAGTACAAAATGAAGCAGTGCAAAGGCCAACAGAGTTTTTCCAAGAGAATCCACTGGTCATAGCAAACACCTTCTTCCAACAGCACAAGAGAAGACTCTACACATGGACATCACCAGATGGTCAATACTGAAATAAGGTTGATTATATTCTTTGCAGCCAAATATGGAGAAGCTCTATACAGTCAGCAGAAACAAGCCCAGGAGCTGACTGGTCTTGGTTCAGAATATGAACTCCTTATTGTCAAATTTAGACTTCAACTGAAAAAAGTAGGGAAAACCACTAGATCATTCATTTATGACCTAAATCAAATACCTTACTATTACACAGTGGAAGTGACAAATAGATTCATGGGATTATATCTGATAGACAGAGTCCCTGAAGAAATATGGACAGAGGTTGGTGACATTCCAACCAGGAGACATCCCCAAGCAAAAGGAATGTAAAAAGGAAAAACAGTTGTCTGAGGAGGCCTTACAGATAGATGATAAAACAAGAGAAGCTAAAGGCAAAGGAGCAAAGGAAAGATATATACGTCTGAATGCAGAGTTCCAAAGAATAGCAAAGACACATAAGAAAGCCTTCATCAGTGATCAATGCAAAGAAATAGAGGAAAACAATAGAATGGGAAAGACTAGAGACCTCTTCAAGAAAATTAGAGACACCAACGGAATATTTCATGGAAAGATGGGCAAAAAAAAAAAAAAAGGACAGAAATGGTATGGATCTAACAGAAAAAGAAGATATTAAGAAGAGGTGGCAGGAATATACAGAAGAACTATACAAGAAAAGATCTTCATGACCCATAGTCATGATGGTGTAATGACCACCAAGAGCCAGACATCCTAGAAAGCAAAGCCAAGTGGGCCTTAGGAAGCATCACTAGGAATAAAACTAGTACAGGTGAAGGAATTCTAGCTGAGCTATTTCAAATCCTAAAAGATGTTGCTGTTAAAGTATTGCACTCAATATGCCAGTAAGTTTGGAAAACTCAGCAGTAGCCACAGGAATGGAAATGATTAGTTTTCATTTCAATATCAAAGAAAGGCAATGTCAGAGAATATTTTAAATACCCCACAATTGCACTCATCTCTCATGCTAGTAAATTAGTGCTCAAAATTCTTTAAGCCAGGCTTCAACAGTATGTGAACCATGAACTTCCAGATGTTTAAGCCAGATTTAGAAAAGGCAGAGAACCAGAGATCAAGTTGGCATCATCCATTAGATCATTAATAAAGCAAGAGAATTCTGGGAAAACATGTACTTCTGCTTTGTTAATTATGCCAAATCCTTTGGTGGTGTGGATCACAATAAACTGTGGAAAATTCTTTAAGAGATGAAAATACCAGACAACCTTATTTGACTTTTGAGAAATCTGTATGCAGGTCAAGAAGATAGAACTGGACATACAACAACAGACTGGTTCCAAATTGGGAAAGGAATACATCAATTCTGTGTATATTGTTACCCTGCTTATTTAACTTATATGCAGAGTACATCATGCAAAATGCCAGACTTGATAAAGCATAAGCTGGAATCAAGACTGGTGGGAGAAATATTAGTAAACTCAGATATGCAGATGACACCATCCTTATGGCAGAAAACGAAGAAGAAATAAAGAGCCTCTTGATAAAAGTGAAAGAGGAGAGTGAAAATTTGGCTTAAAGATCGACATTCAGAAAACTAAGGTCATGATATGCAGTCACATCACTTCAAAGCAAATCGATGGGGAAACAATGGAAACAGCAAGAGACTTTCTGTGGCTTCCAAATCACTTCAGATGATGACTTCAGCCATGAAATTAAAAGATGCTTGCTCCTTAGAAGATAATATATGACCAAACTAGACATATTAAAAAGCAGAGACATTACTTTGCCAAAAAACGTCCATCTAGTCAAAGCTATTGTTTTTCCAGTAGTCATGTATGGATGTGAGAGTTGGAGTATAAGGAAAGCTGAGTGTTGAAGAATTGATGTTTTGAACCGTGGTGTTGGAGAAGACTCTTGAGACTCCCTTGGACTGCAAGGAGATCCAACCAGCCCATCCTAAAGGAAATCAGTACTGAATATTCATTGGAAGGACTGATGCTGAAGCTGAAACTCCAATACTTTGGCAACTTGATGTGAAGAGCTGACTCATTGGAAAGAACCTGATTCTGGGCAAGATTAAAGTCAGGGGGAGAAGGGGGTGATGACAGAGGATGAAATGGTTGGATGGCATTACCAACTAAAGGGACATGAGTTTGAGCAAGGTCCAGGCTTGGAGAAGGATAGGGATGTCAGGTATGCTGCAGTCCATGAAGTCTCAAACAGTCAGACATGACTGAGAGACTGAACTGACTGAGGTATTCTTATCATCTTACTTATATAGGGGGCTGAATGACATCCAAATCCCAACAGTCACAGAATAATTTCACCCTGGGTTATAAGGCTACAGACTCCCAGTTGCATACTCACCTGAACTATGGCTGTGAATTTGGAGGGTCAATCTACCAGAAGGTAAACCAGAAGATTGAAACATCAATAAACCTCATGTGGACAGCAAGCAGTAATAACACTTATTCTGGTATTACTTCTAAGTACAATCTAAACTTTGGAACTTTTCTATCTGCTAAAGTAAATAATGACAACCTTATTGAACTAGAACTCAGCAGTGGCCACAGGACTGGAAAAGGTCAGTTTTCATTCCAGCCCCAAAGAAAGGCAATGCCAAAGAATGCTCAAACTACCGCACAATTGCACTCATCTCACACACTAGTAAAGTGACGCTCAAAATTCTCCAAGCCAGGCTTCAGAAATATATGAACCATGAACTTCCAGATGTTCAAGCTGGTTTTATAAAAGGCAGAGGAACCAGAGGTCAAATTGCCAACATCCGTTGGATCATCGAAAAAGCAAGAGAGTTCTAGAAAAACAGCTATTTCTGCTTTTTTTTTTTACTAGGTCAAAGCCTTTGACTGTGTGGATCACAATAAAACTGTGGAAAATTCTGAAAGAGATGGAAATACCAGACCATCTAACCTGTCTCTTGAGAAACCTGTATGCAGGTCAAGAAACAACAGTTAGAAGTGGACATGGACAACAGACTGGTCCCAAATAGGAAAAGGAGTATTCAAGGCTGTATATTGTCACCATACTTATTAAACTTATATGCAGGGTACATCATGAGAAATGCTGGGCTGGAGGAAACACAAGCTGGAATCAAGATGGCTGGGAGAAATATCAATAACCTCAGATATGCAAATTACACCACATTTATGGCAGAAAGTGGAAAAGAACTAAAAAGCCTCTTGATGAAAGTGATAGAGGAGAGTGAAAAGTTGGCTTAAAATTCAACGTTCAGAAAACTAAGATCATGACATCTGGTCCCATCACTTCATGGCAAACAGATGGGGAAACAGTGGAAACAGTGATTGACTTTATTTTTCTGGGCTCCAAAATCACTGCAGATGGCACAGATGGTGATTACAGCCATGAAATTAAAAGACGCTTACTCATTGGAAGGAAAGTTATGACCCATCTAGACAGTATATTGAAAACAGAAACATTACTTTTCCAACAAAGGTCTGTCTAGTCAAGGCTATGGTTTTTCCAGTGGTCATGTTTGCATGCGAGAGTTGGACTATAAAGACAGTTGAGCGCCGAAGAACTGATGCTTTTAAACTGTGGTGCTGAAGAAGCCTCTTGCGAATTCCTTGGACTGCAAGGAGATCCAATCAGTCCATCCTAAAGGAGATCAGTCCTGGGTGTTCATTGGAAGCACTGATGTTGAAGCTGAAACTCAATATTTTGGCCCCCTGATGCGAAGAGCTGACTCACTGCTGGGAAAGATTGAGGGCAGGAAGAGAAGGAGATGGCAGAGGATGAGATGGTTGGATGGCTTCATTGACTCAGTGGACATGGGTTTGGGTGGACCCCGAGAGTTGGTAATGGACAGAGAGGCCTGGCATGCTGCGGTTCATGGGGTCACAAAGAATAGGCCACAACTGAGTAACTGAAATGAAATAATACTCTGACTCTTCGACCAGAAGTGAAACTGACTCTGTCACCGCTCATCAATGGAAAGATCTTAAATGCAAGAGGGCATAAATTCAGGCAGCAATTTAAACTAGAAGCTTAATGTAGTTTTGAATAAAGCATCTTTATCCCTGGAAGTGAAGAGAAAAAAAAACCCAGTATATTTTGGACTTAAAACTCTCCTGTGAAATTAAAAATGTGTGAACTTTTTATTATTCCAAATAATTGCAATCTTGCCAAAAGTGAACCCTATGTATCAAATCTTTTCAACTAGGCGATAAATGTATTCCTACAAGTCATCAAGCTCACTTCATTTTAGTTCTTCAGTGTTATTTTTAATGTGTTCTTCAGCGACTGTTTAGTGTCATGTTACAAAGGAGTTGATGTGACCCTCCATCACTTCCTTCACACCTCTCACCACTTTTTCATGACTTCATAATATATTGTACTCTGTGCCATAATGGAAGCTTTGGATTTGTGTGAGTGTAAAACAAAATAAACAGATCGCATTTGGGGGGAAAAAAAAGATATTTGACCAAGGTACTTTATCTAGGAAATAATTGAGTTAATATTAAAATGCAATTTCTAGGCATTTTAAACAATTAATACATAGCTTAACTAAGTAAATAATAATAATAGGAACATAAATGCATTTACCAGAATTCCTAAAAACCCTAAAGTATTGTAGACCAAAGGAGTTGATAATTAGTAAAGCTAACTGAGCTCTGTAAAGTCTTAGGAATAATTTGAAAGTTGAATACCAGACAATCTGACCTGCCTTTTGAGAAATCTGTATGCAGATCAGGAAGCAACAGTTAGAACTTGACATGGAACAATACACTTGTTCCAAATAGGGAAAGGAGTGGTCATAGCTGTATATTTTCACTCTGCTTATTTAACTTATATGCAGAGTACATCATGAGAAATGCTGGGCCAGATGAAGCACAAGCTGGAATCAAGATTGCTAGGAGAAATATCAGTAACCTCAGATATGCAGATGACACCACATTTATGGCAGAAAGTGAAGAAGAACTAAAGGGCCTCTTGATGAAAGTGAAAGAGGACAGTGAAAACGTTGGCCTAAAACTCAATATTCAGAAAACTAAGATCATGGCATCTGGTCCCATCACTTCATGGTAAATATATGGAGAAACAGTGGAAACAGTGTAGACTTTATTCGTTGGGGCTACAAAATCACTGCAGATGGTGATTGCAGCCATGAAATTAAAAAAACAAAACAAAACAAAACAACAAAAAAACGCTTTCTCTTGGGAAGAAAAGTTATGACCAACCTAGACAGCATATTATTATTCATTTTTAAAATTTTTATTTATTTATTTTAATTGGAGGATAATTACTTTACAATATTGTGGTGGTTTTTGCCATACATTGTCATGAATCAGCCATCGGTGTACATGTGTTCCCCATCCTGAACCCCACTCCCAGATGAAACCAGACAGAATATTAAAAAGCAGAGACACTACTTTGCTAACAAAGGTCCGTCTAGTTAAAGCTATTGTTTTTCCAGTAGTCATGTATGGATGTGAGAGTTGGACTATAAAGAAAGCTGAGTGCCAAAGAATTGATGTTTTTGAACTGTGGTGTTGGAGAAAACTCTTGAAGGTTCACTGGACTTCAAGGAGATCCAACCAGTACATCCTAAAGGAAATCAGCCCTGAATATTCATTGGAAGGATTGATGTTGAAGCTGAAACTCCAATACTTTGGCCACCTGATGCGAAGAACTGACTCACTTGAAAAGACCCTGATCTAGGAAAGATTGAAGGCAGGAGGAGATGGGGAAGACAGAGGGTGAGACAGTTGGATGGCATCATCGACTCAATGGACATGAGTTTGAGTAAACTCCAGGAGTTGGCAATGCATAGGGACGTCTGGCTTGCTGCAGTCCATGGAGTCACAAAAAATCAGACATGACTGAGTGACTGAACTGAACTGAACTGAGTACCATCATATTCATATCTCTTGTTTTTATTTCTATTTTCCTCTATATGTTCATGAGGATGCTTGAACCTCAGACGATGTTGGCCCAATATTGTAGTGTTATTACCTTGTGGTCAGACAGGGAAAAGACACTTATTTCTCCCATGTTCTATGTGAACAATACCTGGGAAGGACTCCTCAATATTGGGTTCATGTGCAATGCAAATTATGCTATAAAAGAGCAAATGGGAGGAGAAACCTTAACAAGGTTACTGGGTTCATGGATGCTGAGGTACATAGCTATTAAAATTTGTCTCTTTCAGAGACTAACCAACCAAATTTGTGCAGGGAGAGAGAGAAAACGGTTTGTGATGTCTAGGATAGCTTTCATTTCCTAAAAACCATGCAAAGTTCCTTTTATTCTATTTTCCATTTTTAAATGAATTCATTATATCACAAATTATAGCTTTATTTGATGCATTTTGGAAGACTTCAACATATTATAAATGGCATCTGATGGAAGAAATTTGACTAAAATGAATATTTCTGTATAGAAGATAGATGAGCATTAAGATGTAAAGTGTCATGAAAGGAAGTCTTAATTTGTCACAAAAGGTTACCTGAATGATTTTCCTGATTATTTCTATCTTTTAAAAAGGTACATATTATGTGGTAATTTTTCTTTTAACTACTAATACAATTAACACCTAAAGCATGAGAAATATAATTTATGGTTTTTTTTGGCATGTACTTAAGCACCTGCATAGCAATTACTAGTGTGACATTTTTGTCTGCACTATAAAGCACTGCATATCCTCCCTTTTGGCAGTTTAAAATTGAAGCAAAGAAGCTGGCTCCTGGGGGGTGGGTACCTGCCCTAATCTTATCTGGTAGAATGAAAATAAGATTGCCTTCCTATAAATTATACTTTCCTAACTCTAGGACACTTATGCAATAGTAATCTACACCATTAGTGTGACTCTTTCATGCCATAAGAAAGTTGTTTTGCATTTATAATACTTACATAGGAAATCTTTCTTCTCTTTTTAAATTTCAAATTGCATGGTAATTGATCATCACAAAGGGATATTTTTTATGAAACACACAATGTAACATTTCTCCCTACTGTAATGACGAATATAAGACACTAATCAAATGGTGAGTGAATATCAAAACTCCAAAGTTGAATGAAATTTTCAATGTATTCCTTTGAAATAAGTAGCTAAATAGCTCTCACGGGTGAACTTTTTCTCTAGTTTTTTCCATTTACAATTAACTGGAAACACAAACAACCAATAACTGTCACTGCTTTGAAAGTTAAGGTGAAATCTTTGTTCGGTGATCTCTGTAAACATTTCCATGCCAAAGGTTGTGATTTCTCCAAGGTTCTTGTTATACCCAATACTCAAATGCTTTTTGGATGACATTCTGCTCTGGTATCCTGTTTTTTCTCTTTAACAGATAGCATTCAACTTTTTTTTTTATTGTATATATTTTCCATTTTTCTGTGTTTCTGTAATATCACTTGATTTTGCTTCTATTCGATTTTTTTTTTTGGAACTAAAAGGGAAAAAAGAAACACTTTAAAATTTACCTCAAAATACTTTTCCATCAAACTGCTCTTCAAAATCCTATTTTTCATGACACAATTGCAGAATAAACCTTTGTTAATACCTTATTTACACAAACTGAAGGCTGTTATATCTGTGTTTGGCGACCTTGAAACTGTATTGTGCTCAGTGCCCTTTTTATAACCTTAATTACCAGGGAATACAGAGCTTTAAAGAAAGACTAACATTTCACTTTAACATCCCCAATAATCTATTATAAAGCCAGCTAAGCCAGTCCCCAAATACAGAGAAATGTTATTACATGCTCAGCTAGCTGTCAAGGGGCCATGAGTCAGTAGCTTACAGTTATCAAAAGTAACAAGGTTGTTCAGAATTTCCTCCAACAAAGCCAACCAGCTTATGGAAGGATTAAGCTCTCTTTGATTAGAACAACTGGAACATGTCCTACCCTTTTAATTAGCATTCTCTTTTGCTAGGTGAAGCCTGGTAATTTGACTCTCACATTAGGCATCTCAAGAAATGATTTGGTATTTTGTCCTACTCATGAGCATTAGAGCTAGGGTATATACTTCTGCATCAACTAAAATTTGAGCTGGTGAAGGATTTATGTTCAAAACCCTGTAAAATCCCAAGGGCACTATGTCTCTAATAGACAAAATGTAATAACACTCCAGTATAATGTGTGACAGGAGGCTTGGTTAGCGTTCAGGCATAGTATATTACCCTAAGGCCATGCTCTTTTCACTTTCTATCTTTGGGAACAAAAGTTTTATGTCAGCTTTATTGATATTATACGGGTTTACATTTTAATTCATACCTTAAGGCAATTCAATGAGAGAAGACCTCTACATATGCTGCTGGATTACTTGGTTGGTGAGTAAATATAATTTTTCAGTGACCATACTAAACAGAGCAGAGCAGAGACTATATAGAATGGGAAAAGGAGATAGCCTGCTGCCATTTTTTTTTTCAAGGAGTACATGATCTATTTGAAAACAAATATAAACATAAATATCTTTTTTCCCCAATTCACATGATGCCTTTACTTACATCCTCTGGGATTTCTACATATCCCTATTTCCTCTGCTTAATTTTAATTCTCTTTTTCTGTTTTCCTTATCTTTTCTCCTCTCTCTCCTTCTCTCACCTCCTGTCTCTCTATGAATGAATAAGTATCAAAGAAGTCATTTTCCATTGTGAAAATTCTCTTGCATTTCCCCTATTTAAGTTCTATGTAGCAGGAACTTTGTGGAAAGGAAGACTCTGTTCTTTCATGAATGCCTGCTAAGTTGCTTCAATCATGTCTGACTCTTTGCTACACTATGGACTGTAGCCTTTCAGGTGCCTCTGTCCATGGGATTCTCCAAGCAAGAATCCTGGAATGGACTGTCATGGCTTCCTTCAGGGCATCTTACATCTCTTGAACTGTCAGGTAGTTCTTTACCATCTATTACTTCATGTAGTTCTAAATATGATTTGGGGAAAAAAAGAGTAAGACTATACAGCTCAATTAGAAAAAGACAATGTAATTTTTTTTTTAAATCTTTAGCACATTCTTTTCTAAAATTGAGTAGCTATTGTGTGTTAGTAGCTCAGTTGTGTTCAACTTTTTGATTTTTTGTTTTTAAATTTTATTTCTTTTGGACTCTGTGGGAGAGGGAGAGGGTGGGATGATTTGGGAGAATGGCATTGAAATATGTATAATATCATATATGAAACGAGTTGCCAGTCTGTGTTCAACTTTTTGTGATCCCATAGACTGTAGCCCACCAGGATCCTCTGTCCATTAAATTCTCCTGGCAGGAATACTGGAATACCCATTCCCTTCTCCAGGGGATCTTCCTGACCCAGGGATTGAACCCAGGTCTCCCACATTGCAGGCAGATTCTCTATCATCTAAGCCACCAGGACTTGTAGCTATTGCGCCTACTTTATTTCCAACTTTATATTCAAATTTCAGATATTTTTTTTCAAATTGTTTTCCGATAATCATATATCAGTGAAGGATTCTTATTTATTTCAATCTGTCAAATGTATTGAAGTGTTTCTGGAGCTTATACCTGTACAGTAATCTATTTAGTCAAATGACTATAAGGTGTCACTATTGTAAGAAGTAAAATGAAATTTCTCTCTAGTTCAAGAAACAGATAGGATAATGGTAACTTCTATTTAAGAAGCAGATACTAAATTTGAAACTGAAAAGAAAGTTTTGTTATGACAAGTTTATTTAGAAGCCATGAATGCAGGTTCAGTTGCTCAGTCATGTTCAACTTTTCTGATCCCATGGACAGTGGCCTATCAAGTTCTTCTCTCCGTGAGATTCTCCAGGCAAGAGAGTGGGTTGGAGTGGCTTGCCATTTCCTCCACCAGCAGATCTTCCTGACCCAGGAATTGAGAGAGTCAATTCCTAGGTAGATTTATAAGAAGTCTGGGGTCCCCAAGGAGGAGAAAGGAGTCTGGGGCTCTTAAGAAGGAGAAAGGGGTCTGAAGTTTTCAAGGAGTAGAAAAGGACAAAATTTTTTTTTCTTTTTTCTTTTTTTAAGCCCAGAGCTGATGAATGCACAACAAAACAACTCATCTCACTCAAAGACATGTTTTTCCCTTAAATTACATATGGACACCTTATCTTTGACAAAGGAGGCAAGAATATACAATGGATTAAAGACAATCTCTTTAACAAGTGGTGCTGGGAAAACTGGTCAACCACTTGTAAAAGAATGAAACTAGAACACTTACTAACACCATACACAAAAATAAACTCAAAATGGATTAAAGACCTAAATGTAAGACCAGAAACTATAAAACTCCTAGAGGAGAACATAGGCAAAACACTCTCTGACATACCAATGATTTTTTTTTTTTTTTTTTATATAACAACAATGTACCCTGCTTGAGGACAGGTTTCTCCTTCTTGAGAACCTTCTGACTAATCCTGTCATCTTAAAATGTATGTTGTGGGAGTGGGTCTGGTAAGACCTTTACAACATTGAGACATTCTTTTGATTTACTTTAATAACCAAATGAAAAAGTATATAACTCCCTTGCTAAGACTAGCCAGGGAGCACTTAGTCCCCCTTCTGATGTCTATGTCAGAAGCTTTCTCTGTCCCTTTTTATACTTTAATAAATCTCTGCTACACAAAAGCTCTTGAGTGATCAAACCTGGTCCCTGGTCCTGAAGCTAAATCATCTTCTTTGGAGATCACAAATCAACATCATTCACCATAAGCTATCAGAATTGAGCCTGTGCCTTCTACATCTCCTGCATCTCAGGCAGATTCTTTACCACTAAGGCATCTGGAAAACCATCCCTTTCCTTATCTTCAGTTGTTTTTGTGTGTTTCTTTATAATTTAATGTGGATTGGGAAGGACAGTGTTGTATGAGAAATGGTGGCTTGATTTATTGTCCTAATGAAATGGAGTTGACTATTCTTGTCTGAGAACTTTTTCTGTCTTTGAGAAGGTGAAATCTTTAGCTCAGAATAGAGAGATGGATTTGGAGAACTGATGAGAACTTTGAAAAAAGCTGTTGTAGATAGTGGGAAAGAAACTGACTTTCAAAGAAAGAGAGTTTGCTAGGCCACACTGAGAGCTTAGATTTCTAATTGTGAGATTTTCTACCAGCAGCTCTCAGCAAATCAGGTGTGCACCAACAACAGATTGCTTGATTGAGAATGAAAAGTATTCCAGGTTTAGCAGCTCTTCCTTTTGGGATGGCCTGCACTCTGTCTGTGGAGTGTGTTTCTCTCTGAATAAATCCACTTCTTACCTATCAGTTTGTCTCTCACTGAATTGTTTCTGTGATGAGATATCAAAAACCTAAGCTTCACTGAGTCCTGAGACCAGATGCTGAAACCTCCTCCAAGTGGGAAACAGTGATTAATGATGGTATACTGCTTGTAAGCATGAGGGCCCTAGACCAGTGGACCTGAAGGTTGCCAACTTACCTCACCACCAACCCATCAGAAGGATATCTCTGAACTGATCAAATCCTCTCTAAAAAATTACTATATAATTTCTCACTATCTTCCCCAATTTAGGACAAATGATTTTCTGGACATTAGCCTGCTATGCCCTCCTTTGTCTGGCAAACTAACAAACTGCTAACTTTTTCCACTTCACCATAATAATAATAATAATAAAAAGTTCCAAGCTTAACTAATGGAAGGAAAGTTGTGTATGCATTGACTATATTAGAAGAAGATGAATTTAAGAAAACACTAAAAGTGAACTCATTTTCCTGTAATAAAGGCAATAGCAAAAATTGTTTTCTAACATATATCCACTTTCAATATTTGAGTAATGTATGGACATTACATGTCCTCATCATGTTAGGGCAAGCATATCTTTCTGCAGATTTCCATGCTTTTTGTTTCCTCTTGATTTAAATTTGACCTCAGGAGTACCTACAAATAGTTCTTTGAAGTGACAACTATATAGTTTTCTTGTATGTTTGCATTATTTTTAACTCTCACTACAAAAAATGATATATCACCTACTAACAACAGTTCTTCCAAAAGTTATTATATGGATTTAAACTCATGAGATACACTATTTCTGAAATTATTTCTTCTAATTCCAGGGACACAAATCTTTGAAGAATGTATAATCTAAATATTAACACATGGAAGCATTCTCCCTGGGCCATAAAACATGCTAGAGAGTACAAAGGTATTTGTTTCACACTCTAACTCCCTTAACATACAGCATTTTATGCCACTTATTATGAGACCAAATGGGCCAGATTAACTCTACAAATGTATTTTAGTCAAACTAGCATTTAAAACATTTTCAATATAAAAAGGTTTATGGTAAGCATACACTTTCCAGTTTAAACATACTTTCATCTCCTTTTTTTATGTATGACAAGTGTATTGCATGATGTGAGACACTGAAAGATCCCAAGCAGTGACTATATCTGTTTTTCATTGTTGTACTTTTGAGGCCTAGCAGAATGTCTTCTGCATAGTAATTATTCAAGCATCCCTCAAATATTTGTCTCATGAAAAATTAAGTGATTAATAAAGAATATGAAGGGTGACTACCTACAATAAATGTACTGAATCTATAAAAATTAACATTACCTCCAGATAAATGTGTTTATCTTTAGATAGTTCTTTTTTCTTTCCCCTGCTCTCTCTCAACAGTCCTACCATTTCTAAAAAGTTAATCAAGATATACGCTTAAAATAATTGTTTTAAACAAATGAGAACAAAGAAGCCAAAAGAGGTTAATGGATTCCCTCAAAGTTTCATAACTACTTACTGAAATAATACAAACTGGTATATTGGTATTCAGAGATTTTTTTTCCCCCTATTATATAACATTGCTTCTTCTTTAGAATTAGTTATATAAGAAGAACCTGGTGATATTTAATGAAATGCTTTGATATAAATTATTTTTTGGTTAAACAATCCAGGCATAGCTCTTGAGAGCAGACCTCAATTAACACCTAAGGAAGTTGTTATAGATATAAGAAACTACACTAAAACTAAAACATAATGAGTATCTAGGAGGGCTATATGAATAACTTTCACTTAAAATCTTTAAGGAAAGAATGTGTTTTTTTGAGTCCATTTTTGAGACATTGTTTAGGGAAAAATCACAGTGGTACATTATTCCTACTTTTCCTTGTTAGTTTAAAGAGAAGCAAATATATACGTACATTAAATTTTTATCATAATAATTTTGGCAATAATCAGTTCAAAAAAGCAATAATACATTAAAAAAATCTTCTTTAATTTCAGTTCTTTACATACAATATGGTGTGTTCTGACATGTAGTTATTACTAATGATTTTAAAAATACATAAAATCATGTGTCAAAAGAAGCAATTTGTTACAAATAAATACTGGAATCCAAACAGTTCAGTTCAGTAGCTCAGTCATGTCTGACTCTTTGCGACCCCATGGACCGCAGCATGTCAGGCCTCCCTGTCCATCACCAACTCCTGGAGTTATGCAAACTCATGTCCTTTGAGTCGGTGATGCCATCCAACCATCTCATCCTCTGTCATCCCCTGCTCCTCCTGCCCTGAATGTTTCCTAGCATCAGGGTCTTTTCAAATGAGTCAGATCTTCACATCAGGTAGCCAAAGTATTGGAGTTTCAGCTTCAACATCAGTCCTCCCAATGAATATTCAGGACTTATCTCCTTTAGGATGGACTGATTGGATCTCCTTGCAGTCCAAGGAATTCACAAGAGGCTTCTCCAGCACCAGAGTTTAAAAGCATCAATTCTTCAGCGCCCAGCTTTCTTTATAGTCCAAACTCTCACCTCCATACATGACTACTGGGAAAACCATAGCCTTGGATAGATGAACCTTTGTTGGCCAAATAATGTCTCTGCTTTTCAATATGCTGTCTAGGTTGGTCATAACTTTCCAACCTAATGAGTAAGCATCTTTTAATTTCATGGCTGCAATCACCATCTGCAGTGATTGTGGAGCCCCAAAAAAGTAAAGTCAGCACTGTTTCCACTGTTTCCCCATCTATTTGCCATGAAGTGATGGGACAGGATGCCATGATCTTAGGTCTGAGGAGGAGTTCAAACATTATCTGGCATTAAATGCTTAATATAAAATACTGGTTGAATTACCCAAACTTGTGGTTGTTTAGTCCCTAAGCCATGTCCAACTCTTGTGACTCCATGTGTTGCAGATAGTCTCCTGCATTGCAAGTGGATTCCTTACCAACTGAACTACCAGGGAAGTAGCTCAGTTGGTGAAAATCCACCTGCAATGCAGGAGTCAGCCTGCCTGCAATACTGGAGAGCCGGGTTTAATTCCTGGGCGGGGAAGACCACCTGGAGAAAGAAATGGCAGCCCCCTCCAGTATTCTTGCCTGGGAAATCCCATGGACAGAGGAGCCTAGTGGACTACAGCCCATGAGTCAAAAGTCAGACACACAAGTTTCAAACATCACTTAACAACTAAACCACCACCACCACTATGCAAACTTGAGCTCTGATCATTTGTGTGACTTAGGAATCTTTTATTATCATTAAAATTTGCAAATAGAGCATAAATATTTTATTTTTGATGCTTTAGTTTATGGTGTCCCACCTCTCAGGATTAACATTTTCTTATCATTTCATTTAGTCTTTCAACAAAGATTAATTATGGCCATACTATGTGCCAGGTACTGGGTATACAAAAGTGAAAATAACTGGCAGATATCACTGAACTTTTGGGTCTTAAAATCTGAGGGAGGCAAACAATGCAAAGTACAAAAAAGTAGTAAAATATATAGAAAATCACATACTTATTTGTGCTAAGGAGGAAAAATAATGTAGGAAGGAAAATTGAAATTTTAAATAAGGAGGCCAGAGAAGTATGTGAAAGCATTTTTTAAAAGTAGTTGGAGTATTCTTTGTTTTTTAAATAAGCTATAAGATACCTATCATTATCGTTAAAGGGTGTAAAAAAGGAAGACACTAGGACATGAGACCCCAGATGTAATGGAAGAGGCAAATTATGTAGGTACTTCAAGGTCATTTTAAGAAATCTGTTTTTTCATTTGAATGTTGTGGGAAGATAATGGTTGGTATTGAGCAGGGACAGAATATCAGCTGGTTTATATTTTAATGATATCACAGTGACTGCTATGTTGAGAGGAAGCTGAAAAAGTCAAAAGAAAGATAATTTAGAAGGCTATTTCAATAATTCACATTAGAGAAGTTCTTGGGTTGGCTCAGGATATTGGCAGTGTGAAATGTAGGTCAATTCTTGAATTTGTAGGAGGACCTAGTGGATTCCCTGATGAGTTAGAGGAGCAAGTTAAAATGAGTCAAACATAACTCAAATATTTTGGCTTACATAACAAGAAAAATAAGATCCATGGTGACTAAGGCATAAGTAACATGGGAGAAGGAGTTTGGAAGGAATGTTAGTGTTCAGTTGGATTTGTTAGATTTGGCAAAATGATTACACATTTTAGCATATGTAATAAATAGTTAATTATTTGGACTTGAAGTCCATAGTAAGGACTAGAATAGAAATATAATTTACAAATATATCAGTATATACATTTTATTCAAAACCACAAAATTGGATGAATTATCCTAGGAGTTGATATTAATATTTAAGATGAAATGCAAGAGCAAATATTAGAGAAAACCAAATTATAGAAGTTGGGGTGATAGAAAATGAGTAGCAAAAGTAGAGTTGATGGAAAGCTGGTGAGTGCAGTGCCCTGGGAGCTAAGTGGAGAAATTATTTCAGGGGGAAGAGAGTGATCCCTTGTGTCAAAGACTGTCCATAGGTCAAGTAAGATAAGGACTGAGAAATGAAAATTGGATTTAGAATCTATTAGTTGAGGTCTTTGGTAACTACAGTAATAGCACTTTCTCGCAGTGATGTGGGAAAAAGAAAAATCTGATTGGAAGGGATTCATGAGAAAAGGAGAAAAAAAAAAAAAAAACACTGGAAGCTGTAGGAAGAGATAATTATTCTCTTGTTTGGATGTTTGGACCTTGTATGGATCAGTTCAGTTCAGTCATTCAACCTTGTCTGACTCTTTGCTACCCCATGGACTGCAACATGCCAGGTCCCTCTATTCATCACCAACTCCTGGAGTTTATGCATACTCATGTCCGTTGAGTCCGTGATGCCACCCAACCATCTCATCCCCTTTGACCCCTTCTCCTCCCACTTTCAGTCTTGCCCAGCATCAGGGTCTTTTCATATGAGTCAGTTCTTCGCATCAGGTGGCCAAATTATTGGAGTTCAGCTTCAACATCAGTCCTTCCAATGAATATTCAGGATTGATTTACGTTAGGATGGAATGGTTGGATCTCTTTGCAGTTGAATGGACTCTCAACAGTCTTCTCCATCACCACGGTTGAAAAACATCAATTCTTCAGCGCTCAGCTTTATTCACAGTCCAACTCTCACATCCATGCATGACTACTGGAAAAACCATAGCTTTGACTAGACAAACTGTTGAGAAAGTAGCATCTCTTCTTTTTTAATATGCTGTCTAAGTTGGCCATAAATTTTCTTCCAAGGAGCAAATGTCTTTTAATTTCATGGCTGCAGTCACCATCTGCAGTGATTTTGGATACTTGGATATTAGTTTTCTATAGCTGCTGCAACAAATTACCATGAAATGGGTGGCCTAAAACTCATCCCCTCATGGTTCTGGAGGGCAGAAATCTAAAATCAAGTTCTCAGAAGGACTACATCACCTATGGAGGTTCTTCTTTGCCTCTTCCAGCTTTTGGCGGCTCCAGGCATTCCTTGGTTTCCCTGGCTGTACTACTCCAATTTCTGTTTCCTTGGTCACATTTCTTCTTATTCCTTTGTCTCCATCTTCATTTTAGTCTCTTTTAAAGAAAATTGTCATTGGACTTCAGACACACCTGGATAATCCATGATGATCTCATGTCAAGGTCCTTAATAATGTCTGCACAGATTATTTTTCCAAATAAAGGAGGATTCACAGAGTCTGGGCTCCAAGGTACAGGCATGTCTGGGGGTGGGTATTCATCATTCAACCACTACAGTTACTGATGATTAAATCATGAATCAGAGAGGGAAAAACTGGTGATGTGAGAAAGCAGAAATTGCTAAATCAAAATTTTTGAGCAAGTAGTAAAGTATGGGAATTAGTGCAGGGACTGAGATTATGATAGTCTTCCGATTTTAACAGGAAAAATTGTAGGATACAGGGATAGATAGATGAGTAGATGAAGCAACAGGTTATAGAAATCTTTTTCTTTCCTTTTTTTTTTTTTTAATTTTCTCAGTCAAGACACAAATACATTGTTTTAGATAAGGATTTTCTTTTCACAAGAGAACCTGAGCTGAGTATTTTTGCGTGAGAAATGTAAACAAAGCACTCTCAGGAGAGACCATTAAGAAAGAGTGGGGGAGATCCAAGATGGCAGAGAAGTAGGTGGATGTGGAGTACATCTCTCTCCACAGATACATCAGGAATACACCTGGAATAGAGAGATTGGAGAGCAATCCCAGGGCAAACTCTGCTGCTATGACTATGGGGGGATGACCCAAGGGCACCTGATGGAGGAGATCACAGTAGGAAATGCTTGTGAAGGAAAGCCAGAGTGATGCCACTGAGTCATTCACATGGGATGAAGCCATCTTTACAGCCTCTCTCCCCATACGTCAGCACTGGACAGCTGAAAGACCACAGAAAGGGTGGCACTTTAAACAACTGACATGCCCAGCAACAGAGAAGGACCCTATTCAGGGTTGCCCTTAAACTGCTTGATGTGCCAAACAACAGAAAAGGACCCCAGACAGGTGGACCTTTAAGTGCCCATTGCACCAAGGAATAGAAAAGGACCCCAGCCAGGGAGTCCTGTAAGTGCCTGAATGGTCCAAACAACAGAAAAGGATTAGCCAAAAAGGCCTTCTGATCTCCAGCTGCCAGAGGCTAGGAAAAGATTCTAATAGGACCATAGCTCTTACAGCTGAGGCAGTTGGTGTCCTGCACACTTGGTGCCTCCAGAGTTCCCATGACCCAAGCAGCTGTGCCATCTCCATGCTCATTCCTCACTGGGGCAGAGATGCCAGAAGCTAGAAAATACCCTAATAGAACCATATTTCCTGTGACAATTGCCACCAGCACCCTTGTGTATCTGGCAATTTCAGGGTCCCTGTGACCCAAGCTCCTGTGCTACCCCTTCATGCAATCCCCACTGGGGCAGAGAGCCAGAGGCTAGGAAAAAAACCTGAAAGCACCATATTCCTTGCTGTTCTAGCTGCTGGCTCCCCTGAGTAGCTGCTACTGCCAGGGCCCCTGTGAGCCAAGCAGTTCCAGCACCTCCACACCCACTCCTCCCTGGGGCAGACCCAAGTCCTCTAGGGCACCCTCAAGAGCAAACTCCAGTGGATGAATCAAACACAAAAGTGGAGATAAAGGCACAATTGAAACCCATGGGCGGTGTTGCTAAAGAAGAGAACCGCAAACCTTCCCATCAATGATAGAAGTTGCAGATTGAATCCACCGGATCAACTAGGCAGACTTTGTATCTATGCAATATGTAAAAGGACAATGAGAGGTCCCACAAAATGAAGTGTACTAGCACGAGCAGATGTGGACATTAGAGGTAAGAACACACAAGAGTAGAACCAGGTTAGAGTCTGAGCTGTCCCCAGAACAGGTCCAGAGACCAGCCAGTGTTGGAGGGCGTCCTAAGGAGGTGAGGTGGACTGTGACTCACAGCGAGGGAAAAGACGCTGACAGCTGAGATCCAAGAAAAATATTTATTATTATTATAGTTTAACTTGTTCTGTAGTTGCTTCTGAATTTTTTTTTTCTTTTTTCCTTTATTACCCCTCTGCTGTAGCTGTTGATTTTATTAGTACTATTAAATCTATTTGCACTTTTGAGAATTTGTTGTTGTTGTTAATCACACATTTTATTTCCCATAAATATGTCTGCCTCTACACTGGCCTTTTTGCAGTCTTGAAGGGCCCCTTCCTTTATTTTATTTTATAAATTTTAATTTAAAAAACTATCATTTTTAGTTTTCTGCATATATTCTTTGCTTTGCTTTTCTTATTCTTTTCCTGTTGAAATTATTCTTTAATGTATATAAATCTCTTTTATCTGCCTCTATTTAACTTTGCCTTTCTATTGTTTCCTTCTTTTCTTTCTTTTTCTCACCATGTTTATTAGTCTTTTTTTGCTTTCATTCCTTTATTCCCCAGTTGGCATATTGTTTTAGTTTTGTTTTGCAATTTATACCTTAGTTATTTTTCTTTTTAACTGGTTGATATCTTTTTTGCTTTCCTTTGCTCGTTGGGCCAATCTCTTCTACTTTGTTTCTTTTTTATTTTTATTTTTTTGTACTGTTTAGGTTTTATGCGTGTATGTAAGCCATTATTTCTGTTAGTATTTGCCTTTTGTTTCTTGCTTTAGTGTGTTTGCTTAAATCCACTTAAATACCACAGCAAAACACCTCAGTTCCATAGCCAGAATCTCAGTGAAATCTGTTTCCTAGCCAGAGATTGGGCCCTGAGCCTTTGGAGGGAGAGCACTGGTAACAAGAATCTAGACTGCCAGAAAACTTCTAACTCTAGGGCTTATTGATAGTGAGAAATTCCACAAAATCCTCACCTGTATATAAGACCTGGCATCACCCAACTGTTGTCTGCACCCAAGTCAGGATGACTTACCCAAACAAAAACAAGAAAAAACAAACAAACAAACAAACAAACCTAATCATCTGCACTCCTTGACACTGCCGTTCTTTGCAATTTAAATGAAAGCTGGAATTTTCAGTGCTGTGGACACTACTGAGGTTTCCAAATTGGCTGGCATATGGAGTGCAGCACTTTCACAGTGTCATCTTTTAGGATTTGAAATAACTCAGCTAGAATTACATCATCATTAGCTCTGTTTGGAGTGATGCTTCCTAAGGCCCACTTGACTTCACATTCCAAGATGTCTGGCTCTAGGTGACAGATCACATCATCAGGGTTATCTGGGTCATTAAGATCTTTTTGTATAGCTCTTCTGTGTATTCTTTCCACCTCTTCGTAATATCTTCTGCTTCTGTTAGGTCCATACTGTTCCTGCCCTTCCTTGTGCCCATCTTTGCATGAAATATTCCCTTGGTATCTCTAATTTTCTAGAAAAGATATCTAGTCTTTTCCATTCTGTTGCTTTCCTTTATTTCTTTTCATTGTTCACTTAGGAAGGCTTTCATAGCAAGGCTTTCTTGTCTCTAATCACTACCTTTGAAACTCTGTATCCAGATGGACATATCTTTCCTTTTCACCTTTGCCTTTTGCTTCTCTTCTTTTCTCAGCTACTTGTAAGTTCAAAGGACCATGCAATTGCACTCATTTCATATGCTAGGAAAGATATGCTCAAAATTATCCAAGCTAGGCTTCAACAGTATGTGAATGGAGAACTTCCAGATGTTCAAGCTGGATTTAGAAAAGGCAGAGGAAAGAAAAATCAAATTGCCAACATCCATTGGATCATAGAAAAAACAAAAGAATTCCAGAAAAAGGAAACACTCTACTTCTGCTTTACTGACAATGCTAAAACCTTTGACTGTGTGGATCACAACAAAAGGGAAAATTCTTAAAAGAGATGGGAAAACCAGACCACCTAACCTGCCTCTGAGAAACCTGTATGCAGATCAAGAAGCACCAATTAGAGCTGGACATGGAACAGCTGGTTCCACATTGGGAAAGGAACACATCAAGGCTATATATTGTCACCTTGTTTATTAAACTTATATGCAGAGTACATTATGCAAAATGCAGGGTTGTATGAAGTACAAGCTGGAATCAAGATTGATGGAAGAAATATCAAAATCACAGATATGCAGAAGGCACCACCTTACAGCACACAGCTAAGAAGAACTAAAGAGTCTCTTGATGAAAGTGAAAGAGGAGAGTGAAAGAGATGGTTTAAAATTCAACATTCAAAAAATGAAAGTCATGGCATTTAGTCCAATGACTTCATGACAAATAGAAAGGGAAACAATGGAAACAGTGATAGATTTTATTTTCTTGGGCTCCAAAATCACTGCAGATGGTGACTGCAGCCATGAAATTAAAAGACATTTTCTCCTTGGAAGAAAAGCTATGACAATCTAGAGTGTATTAAAAAACAGAGGCATTACTTTGTTGACAAAGGTCCACATAGTCAAAGCTATGGTTTTTCCAGTAGTCATGTATGGATATGAGAGTTGGACAATAAAGAAAGCTGAGTACTAAAGAATTGATGCTTTTGAAGTGTGGTGATGGAGAAGACTCTTGAGAGTCACTTGAACAGAAAGGAGATCAAATCAGTCAATCCTAATGGAAGTCAGTCATGAATAGTCATTGGGAGGACTGATACTGAGGCTGAAGCTCCAATACACTGGCCACCTGATGCAAAGAGCCACGTCATTGGAAAAGACGCTGATGCTGAAAAAGTTTGAAGGCAGGAGAAGGCAACTACTTTGAGCAAGATGGTTGAGTGGCATCACTGACTCAATGAACATGAATTTCAGCATGCTCTGGGAGATGTTGAAGGACAGGGAAGCCTTGCACATTGCAGTCGATGGGGTCTCAAAAGTCAAACATGATTCAGCAACTGAAGAAATCTTTAGCAAACAAAAGGGATTGCCACCTCATACAATCCAACCCACCAGTGGGGGGCAGGGGGGGGAAACAAATTTACCTAATCCCACCAGAGCACAAGCACAAGTCACACCCAACAGAAACCTACACAAAACACTGGATCAACCCAACTCACCAAGGGAAGAAATCAAAAGGAGGAAGGAATTCAACTTAAAAGCTTGGGAAAAGGAGATCTCAAACACAGTAAATTTAAAAAAAAAAGGAAAAAGAAAAGTATTGCACAAATGAAGGAAAAAACTAGAAATATACAAGACCAACTAAAGAAGAGGAAATAGGCAAATGAAGTGAAAAAGAAATCAGAATAATGTTAGCAAGGATGTTCCAAAACCTTGAAAATAGAATGAGAAAAATGCAGGAAACAATTAACACAATTACCAAGGACAAAGAAGAAATAAAGAATAAGGAAACAGATGAATAGCTCAATTACTGAAATTCAAAATACTCTGGAAGGAACCAATAGTAGATTACTGGAAGCAGAAGATGGGATATATGAGCTGGAAGATAGACTGGTGGAAATAACTGCTGAAGAGCAGGATAAAGGAAAAAGAATGAAAAAAAAATGAGAATAGCCTCAGAGACCTTTGGGATAATATTAAACAAGACAATATTCAGGTTATAGGGGTCCCAGAGGAAGAAGAGAAAAAGAAAGGCACTGAGAAGAAATTTTAAGAGATAATAGCTAAAAACTTCCCCAGCATGGGAAAGGAAATAATCAATTAAATCCAAGAAGTGCAGAGTCCCATACAGCATATACCCAAGGAGAAAAACATCAACACACATACTCATCAAGCTAACAGATACTAAATACAATAAAGAATATTAAAAGCAGCAGGGAAAAAGCAACAAGTAACATAGAAGGGAAAACCCATATGATTAACAGCTCATCTTTCAGGGGAAACTGCAGGCCAGAAGGAAATATATTTAAAGTATTAAAGAAAAAAAATCTACAACCAAAATTACTCTCTCCAGCAAGAATCTCATTCACATTTCATGCAGAAATCAAAAAGTTTACAGACAACCAAAGTTAAGAGAATTTAGCTGCACCAAACCAGCTTTGCAGCAGTTACTAAAGGGACTTATATAGGCAATGAACACAAGAGAAAGGAATGACCTACAAACCAAACCCAAAACAATTAATAAAATGCCAATAGTAATATTACTTTAAATGTAAATGGATTAAATGCTCCAACCAAAGGATACAGACTGGCTGAATGTATACAAATATAAGACTGATATATATATATATAGATATAGATAGATAGATAGATATAGATATATAGATATAGATATGCTGCTTAAAAGAGACTCAGTACAGACATAGAAACCCATACAGAATGAAAATAAAAGGATGGAGAAAGATATTCCATGCAAATAGAAATTAAAACAAAGCCAGAGTGACAATTCTTATTTCAGACAAAATAGATCTTAAAGACTATTACAATAGATAAAGAAAAACACTGTATAATGCTCAAGGGCTCAATCAGGAAGAAGACGTAACAATTATAAATATCTATGCACCCGACATAAGAGCTCCTCAATACATAAGGCAAATACTAACAGACCTAAAAGGAGAAATTGACAGCAACATAATAATAATAGGGTAGTTTAGCACCCCAATTATACCAATAGACAGTTCATCAAAACAGAATATTAAAAAGGAAACACAAAACTTAAATGAAACATTAGAATAAATGGATCTAATTGATATCTTCAGAACTTTCCAACCAAGTGCAGAAAAATGCACTTTCTTGTCAAGTGGACTTGGAACATTCTGCAGAATAGACCACATCTTGTGTCACAAATCAAATTTCAGTAAATCAGTAAATTAAAAAAATTAAAATCCTATTAATCATTTTTTCTGACTGCAGTACAATAAGGCTAGATATCAATTACAGGGGGGAAAGAAAGCTGTAAAAAACATGAACAAATGGAGATTAAATAATACAATCCTAATAATGAACAGGTTACTGAAGAAATCAAAAGCAAAAAAAAAAAAAAACCCTGGAAATAAATGACAATGAAAACACGACAACTCAAAACCTGTGGGATACAGCAAAAGCAGTTCTAATTGAGAAGTTTACAACAATGCAATTCCACCTCAGGAAACAAAAAACCATTGAAGAGACAACCTAAATTTACACCTAAAACAACTGGAAGAAGAAGAACAACAATAACAGAATTAGTAGAAGGAAATAAATCATAAATATCAGAGCAGAAATAAGGGGAAAAAATGAAGGAAACAATAGTAAAAATTAATAAAACTAAAAGCTGGTTCTTCGAGAAGATAGACAAAATTCACAAACCATTAGCTGGTCTCATCAAGAAAAAAAGGGAGAAGAATCAAATCAACAAAATTAGAAATGGAAAAGGAGAGGTTACAACAGACAACACAAAATTCAAAAAGTAATAAAAGGCTACTACACACAACTATATGCCAATAAAATAGACAACCTGGAAGAAATGGACAGATAATTTAAAATGTTCAATTTTCTAAGACTGAACCAAGAAAAAATAGAAATTATAAACAACCCAATTATAAGCACTAAAACTGAAACTGTGATCAAAAATGTCCCCCAAAACAAAAGCCCATGGCCAGATGGATTCTCTCAAATATGGAGGAGAACTAATCAGTGTCTTTCTAAAATGCATCCACAAAATTGCAGAGGGAGGAACACTTCCAAAATCATTCTGTGAGACCAACATTGCCATGATACCAAAACCAGACAAAGGCAACAACAAAAAATTTAAAGATCAATATCACTGATGAACATAGATATAAAAATCCTCAACAAAATTCTAGCAAACAGAATTCAACAGCACATTAAAAAGATCACACACCATGATCAAGTCAAATTTATCAAGTCAGGTTTATCCTAGAGATACAAGGATTTTCAACATATGCAAATCAATCAATGTGATACATCATATTAACAAATCAAAAGGTAAAAACCATATGATAATTTCAATAGATGCAGAAAATGTTTTTGACAAAACAACACCTATTTATGATAAAAACTCCTCAAAAAATAGAAGAAACCTACTTCAATATAATAAAGGCCATGTATGATAAATCCACCACAAGCATTATTCTCAGTGGTGAAAACTAAAAGCACTTTCTCTAAGATAAGGAAAAAAACAAGGGTGCTCACTCTCACCACTATTATTCAACAGCTTTGAAAGTGTTAGCCATGGCAATCACAGAATAAAAACAAATAAAAGTAATCCAGACTGGAAAAGAAGTAAAACTCTTATTTTTAGCAAACCACATGATACTATACATGTGCTTAGTCACTCTGTTGTGTCTGACTCTGGTGTCACCCCATGGACTATAGCCTGCCCGACTCCTCTGTCCATGGAGAGATGAAAGAATACTGGAGTGGGTTGTCATGCTCTCCTCCAGGGCATCTTCCAAAACCAGGGATCAAACCCAGGTCTTCCACATTGCAGGAAGATCCTTTACCTTTTGAGCCACCAGAGAAGTCCAAGAATATTGGAGTAGGTAGCCTATCCTTTCTCCAGGGTATCTTCCCAAACCCAGGAATTTAACCAGGGTCTCATGCATTGCAGGCAGATTTTTACCAGCTAAGCTACCAGGGAAGCCTGATACTATACAGACAAAATCCTAAAGATGCTCTCAGAAAACTACCAAATCTGATCAGTGAATTTAGCAAAGTGGCAGGATATAAAATCAATACACAAAAATCACTTGCATTCCTATAAAGTAAAAATGAAATATTAGAAAGAGAAATTAAAGAATCAATCCCATTTACCTTTGCAACAAAAATAATACAGTGCCTAGGGATAAACCTAACTAAGGAGACAAAAGAGTTATATACAGAAAATTATAAGACACTGATGAAAGAAATCAAATACAACTTAAACAGGTGGAGAAATATTCCATGTTCCTGAATTGGAAGAATCAATATTGGGAAAATGTCTATACTACCAAATGTAATCTACAGATTCAATGTAATCCCTGTCAAATTGCCAATAGCATTTTTTACAGAACTAGATCAAATATCTCACTATTCATATGGAAACACAAAGGACCCTAATAGCCAAAGCAATCTTGAGAAAGAAAAATAGACCTGGAGGAATCAACCTTCCTGACTTCAGATTATAATACAAAGCTATAGTCATCAAGATAGCATGGCACAAAAATAGAAGTATGGACCAATGAAACAAGACAGAAAGCCCAGAGATAAACCCATGTACCTAGGGAAACCTTATTTTTGATGAAGGAGGCAAGAATATACAATAGGGCAAAGATAGCCTCTACAATAAGTAGTGCTGGTAAAATTGGACACCTGTGTGTAAAAGAATGAAAATAGAACACTTCATAATACCATTTACAAAGATAGACTCAAAATGAATTAAAGACCTAAAAGTAAGACCAGAAACTATAAAATTCTTAGAGGAAAGTATAGGCAGACTATGCTATGACAAATGACAGCAAGATCCTCGATGACCCACCTCCTAAAGCAATGGAAATAAAAACAAAAATAAACAAATGAGATCTACTTAAACCTAAAAGCTATTGCACAGCAAAGGAAACTATAGACCAGGTGAAGAGACAACCCTCAGAGTGGGAAAATATAATAGCAAATGAAAAACTCACAAATGATTCATTTCAAAAATATGCAAGCAGCTCATACAAGTCAATATCAGAAAAACAATGAACATAATCAAAAAAAAAAAAAAAAAAGGGCAAAACATCTAAACAGACATTTCTCCAAAGAAGACATATAGATGGCTAACAAACACATGAAGATATGCTCAGCATCACTGACTATTAGAGAAACGCAAATCAAAACTTCAATGAGATATCACCTCACACCAGTCAGAATGGCTATCATTAAAAAATTTACAAATAATAAATGTTAGAGAAGCTATGGCAACCCACTCCAGTGTTCTTGCCTGGAGAATCCCAGGGACGGGGGAGCCTAGTGGGCTGCCATCTATGGGGTTGCACAGAGCGGGACACGACTGAAGTGACTTAACAGCAGCAGCAGAGAGGCTATAGAGGAAAGGGAACCCTCTTGCACTGTTGATGGGAATGCAAATTGACGCAGCCATTATGAAGAACAGAATGGAGACTCCTTATAAAACTAGGAATAAAAACTGTTTGACCCAGCAATCCCACAATTAGGCATATATCCTGAGGAAATCAAAATTGAAAAAAGACATATGCAACCCAATATTCATTACAGCTCTGTTTACAATAACTAGGACATGGAAGCACTCTAGATGTCCATTGGCAGAAGAATGGATTAAGAAGCTGAGGTACAAATACAAGGGAATATTACTCATCCATCAGGAGGAAATTAAAGGACACTTGCTCCTTGGAAGAAAAGCTATGACCAACCTAGATAGCATATTAAAAACTAGAGATATTACTTTGCCAACAGAGGTCCATCTAGTCAAAGCTATGGTTTATCCAGTAGTTGTGTATGGATGTGAGATTTGGGGTATCGAGAAAGCTGAGCGCCGAAGAATTCATGCTTTTGAACTGTGTTTGTTGGATAAGATTCTTGAGAGTCCCTTGGATTGCAAGGAGATCCAACCAGTCAATCTTAAAGGAAATCAGTCCTGGATATTCATTGGAAGGACTGATGCTGAAGCTGAAGCTCTGATATTTTGGCCACCTGATGGGAAGAACTGACTCATTTAAAAACACCCTAATGCTGGGAAAGATTAAAGGCAGGAGGAGAAGAGGACAACAGAGGATAGGATGGTTGGATGGCATCACTGACCTGATGGACATGAGTTTGAGTGATCTCCAAGAGTTGGTGATGGACAGGGAAGCCTGGAACTCTGCAGTCCATGGGGTCACAAAGAGTTGGACACAACTGAGGAACTGAACTGAACTGATAAAAAGGAATGCATTCAAGTTAGTCCTAATGAGGAGGATGAACCTAGATATTATTATACAGAGTGAAGTAAGTCATAAAGAGAAAAGTATCATATACTAAGGCATATATATGGAATTAATAAAGATGGTACCAATGAACCGATTTGCAGAACAGCAATGGAGACACTGACATTGAGAACAAACTCTCGGGCACGGCTGGGTGGTGGAGAAGGTGTTGGTGGTAGGTATGGAGAGAGTAACATTGAAATGTGCATTACTATATGTAAAATAGATAGTAAATGAGAATTTGCTGTATGACTCAGGGAACTCAGACTGGGCCTAGGGAACAGCTTAGAAGGGTAGAATGAGGAGGGAGGTGGCAGGGATGTTCAAGTGGGTGGGGACATGAGTAAATCTATGGCTGTTTCATATTAATGTTTGGTAGAAACCAAAGTAATACTATAAGGCAATTATCTTTCAATTAAAAATAAATAAATTTCAAAAAAGAGATTGGATGGGCTGGCAGGGAGGACAACAAAAGTGAAGTCAAGAAAGAAGACATTTTCTGGAAGAGTAAATCTTTAGTTTGATCTTAGAGGGGAATTCTGGAGTGTAAATTATAAAAAGTTGTTCTGATGAAAGGCAAATGAGCTGGACTTTCATATACCTATATTCATCACTCATTGTTTAAATATTCCCCAGTGTTGTAAATTCCCAGTTCTTGGAATTTCTTTGTTCTTACAAAACAGAATCGATTAGTCTAAGTTAGTCCTCTGGCAAAAAACTCCAGGTGCTGGCTGTTTAAGGTAAAAAGACACTTGAAGCTGAGGGCTAAACAAAACAAACAAACAAACAAATGAACAAAATCAGAATGTTTCTCAGAGGAGCATGGCACTGTTAAATACAATCATTAATTGAAAGAAAAGAGGGAGGAGATATTGAAAACTGAGGAAAGAAAAGAAATAATGAAATTGTTTTGTAAGAGGAAAGATGTGAAACTGGAATTGGTAATAGATTATAGGGTTTTCCAGGTGGCTCAGTGGTGATGAATATTCTGGCCAATACAAAAGGTGGAGGAGATTCAGGTTCGATCCCAGGGTCAGAAAAATCCCATGGAAGAGGAAATGGCAACCCACTATAGCATTCTTGCCTGGATAGTCCCATGGACAGAGGAGCATGGTGGGCTACAGTCCATGGGGTTACAAAGAGTTGGACATGACTGAGCACCTGAGCACAGCATATATATTTATAATATGTAAACTATGTACTGATACTTCACTTGCATGTCCTATATTTTTTACTTTTTTCATATTTTAATAAACTTAAAATAGGTCATTTATACTTACCATACAATTGATTGTATATGCTGATTTTTCCAAATCCTGATCTGGCTTTTTCTTCTATAGCTAGAATATTACCCAATATCATTAATGCCTCTAAGTGTGTAATTAGTGGAAATCATCTTTTCTGCTTGTTTTATTAATTTTGATTCCTCAAGTGTTAGTTCTTGTGTTGGTTGAGTTGTTTCTTAGTGTTGGCTATGAAATGTACTTATTTTCCTAGCTGAACTTTCTACCAGATTGCCTATAGCATCCTTTGCACAGCCTGCTTATGGGTAAAGACCTGGCAGCAGATGCTGCAGCTTTTGTTTGATCTATTTTCTATGAGAGTGGCAGAAGAGTGTAAGACATGGCAGGCATAGTACTTGAGAAGAAAATTTGGGTGTGAGCCCCCCGTTTCTTCCAGTGTATAGCCAGCTGCCTTGGGCATTGCCCTGTCACTCTAACTCAACTCATAAACCCTGTGCTTTTGCCTGTAGGTGTCTGCCTCCATGGCTATTGCCTGACACATGTTAGAAGTGTACAGGGAAAAATTTTCCTAGTTGTCTCTGTGGGGGTAATCAAACTAATAACACCTTTCTTTGGCTGCCACTGCAAAGGAGAAAAACTGAAAAGGCAGGAGGAAATGTGGTGCAGTGCCTCCTGTCTTTTCTGTCTGTTTCTGTCCAGACAGAAGATTGTGAGCTCTTATTAATAGAAGCATACTATGCCACACATTTTATGGATTACTTCTTTAAATTCATTTTGTCTTCTATGTTTGAAAGATTATGAATAGTTTATGAGACACTAGTTTCCTTTTCTTGTTATCAATGCATTAACTTTTTTTTTCCTTGTTTCTAAAAATTCAGTGTTAGATAGGCAGGCTTAATGTGTGCTAGTTTAGTCTTTGAATAGAAACAGAGATTGTTTCTCAAAAAAAAAAAAAGTGTAGGAACATTTGTGAATCTAAGGTAAAAGGTTTTATATGTAGGGAAAATCCTATAACAAATGTTCACAATGTCAGCAGTCCTTCATATAGATCTGAGGAAATATATATAATAAGTAGATACAAGCAGAGTTTTATAAACTTATAAATCAGCTGTTATCAATCTCTTTCAATGTTCTTTATAACTTACCAATATTTTACTTGTTCACAAAAACGGTATTAAACAAACATGGGAGAGATAGAAAAGAAGGCATTTGTAACTATTTTCAGCCACTACGGAGGAAATTTCTGGGATAATATATGGGTAAAAGAAAATTGAGGTCTTTATCTGAAGGATATGTTTAAAAAATAAAATTTTTTTTATTTGCTTGTTTCTTGATCAGTATAGAGTGACGAAAAACAATTAGGTTGTTCACCATCTGAAACACTGCACAACATACTAACCTAAGGAATTGATTTCAATACATGATAGACACATTGCAAATATGTTTCTACTGAATGTTACCACTCTAGGAACAATAGCAACAACAAGGTAAGTCATAGAATAAATACATTTAAGACATATTTTTTAAGGAATTAAAATTAAGGAATATACTTTTAAAATTAGACACATTTCACACAAATAGAACAGGTTTAGGAAAATTATATTTCTAGTGCTTATTCACTTATTTGAAATGTTCTTAAAACTCTAGACTCCTTGTACCATATCCTATCTTCATGTCCTACTGTTGCTGCTAAGTTGCTTCAGTCGTGTCCGACTCTGTGCGACCCCAGATACGGCAGCCCACCAGGTTCCCTGTCCCTGGGATTCTCCAGGCGAGAACACGAGTGGGTTGCCATTTCCTTCTCCAATGCATGAAAGTGAAAAGTGAAAGAGAAGTCGCTCAGTCGTGTCTGACTCTTCGCAACCCCATGGACTGCAGCCTACCAGGCTCCTCCGTCCATGGGATTTTCCAGGCAAGAGTATTGGAGTGGGGTGCCATTGCCTTCTCCATCCTCATGTCCTAGAGAAGGTCATAAATGTGAGACTGAAGAAGCCAACCAAAGAAGTGCATGTTGGGAAACCAAGATGAGAGGCTCTAACAGAGAAGACTGTATGAGAAGAAAGAAGAGAAAGAAAGAACAACAACAACAAAAAGACTACTGAGCACATATATGTTTGTGACAGGGCACTTACATATACCATGTGACATAATTCACTGGGTATCTCTGAATAGCATGAATACTGTGATGAGTTTGTCTTCCTGGCAACAGTATCTCTCATCTGGCAGGCCATCTTTAAATATTTGTGGTAACTTTTAATATATGAATAGAAAGTGTAGGGATTTTGAAAGATTCTATGACAGCAAGTAAACTTGTTTGTTTTTAAATCTATCTATATTTTGAGACTGCAAGGAGGTCAAACTAATCAATCTTAATGGAGATCAATCCTGAATGTTCATTGGGAAAACTGTTGCTGAAGCTGAAGTTCCAATACTTTGGCCACCTGATGTGAAGAGCAAACTCATTGGAAATGATGCTGGGGAAAGATTGAAGGCAAAAGAAGGGGGCGACAGAGGATGGTATGGTTAGATAGCATCACCAACTTAGTGAATGTGAATTTGAGCAAACTCCAAGAGACTGTGGAGGACAGAGGAGGCTGGTCTGCTGCAGTCCATAGGGAATCAAAGAGAAAGACAGGACTTAGTGACTGAACAGCAATAACAACATTTTGAGTTGGTTGGCTTAGATGGATAGAAAACATTCTTTTACTTCAGAAAAATGTTAAGGGGTCTATTTATTTAACAAAGGCATGATTGTGAGCATAGTATGTAGGTGGGAAAGGTTTAAGTAGAAATAAGAGTTAAAATATTATAATATACAAAAAAAAATATGTGGGTTTGGGAAGTGACTATTGGCATTGAAAGGGGTGAGAAGAAGCTAAAAAGAGAATGGCACCAGAAATATGATGGGGAACCAGTGTTCGTGAAACCTGATACTGAATTGAGAGCTTTCTTATATAGAATGCTGCTATGAAATATTAAATTTTCTCTTTTTCCATTTATATTCCATGATTACTCTCAGAGGCACATGCTAGCTAAATGTTACCCATGTCTTTATCTTCCTGGAAACACATGGTAACTACATTTCCACTCTTCCTTGACCTTAAGGTGGAAGCTGTCACTGTTCTGCTGTGTGGATGGAAGTGAAATACACCCTTATTATCCTAGGAATAAAGTATTTCATGTTTCCTCCATATTTACCTTGTTTTGTTTTTTTGGGGCAGTTGGATGAAGATGATACATTACACACACACACACACACACACACATAAATGTGAAAGTGAAAGTCTCTCAGTCATGTCTGACTCTTTGTGACCTCATAGAAGATACAGTCCATGGAATTCTCCAGGCCAGGATACTGGAGTGGGTAGCCTTTCCCTTCTCCAGGGGATCTTCCGAACCCAGGGATTGAATCCAGGTCTTCCGAATTGCAGGCAGATTCTTTACCAGCTGAACCAAAAGGAAAGCCTAAGAATACTGGAGTGAGTAGCCTATCCCTTCTCCAGCGGACCTTCAGGACCCAGGAATTGAACCAGGGTCTCCTGCACTGCAGGCAGATTCTTTGCCAACTGAACTCTCAGAGAAGCCCACATACACATACATATATATATAATACACATATATAACATATATATATAGTGTGTATACACTATAGTGAATATTAAAAAATGTATGTATGTATTATATACACACACACACACACACACACACACACATAGTGTTTAGAGGTGAAGAATCTTTCTGACAATGCAGACAATGGGGGCTCAATCCCTGGGTTGGGGAGACCCCTTGGAGAAAGAACTGGCAACCCATTCCAATTTTCTTGCCTTGAAATTCCATGGAGAGGAACCTGGTGGGCTATAGTTCATGTGGTCATGAAAGAGTAAGGCATGACATAACAACTAAACAACAACAGGAATTATGTACATATGTGTGTATTTATATATCTTGTATATAAAATTTGTGGTGAGATGATAAGCTTCTTCTGGAGAATATTTTAAAGAGGCAAATGTCTAGGCCACATACTCATAAAATCTTGTTTAATGCACCTCATTAGGATGGGAAGCATGTGTACACCTGTGGCAGATTCATGGTGATGTATGGCAAAACCAATACAATATTGTAAACTAATTAACCTCCAATTAAAATAAATAAATTTATATTAAAAAAATGAAAATCTTGTTTAAGTGGTCAAGAAAAACAACAGGGTACTTTAACTTCTACAGGTAAATTCTAATATGTAACAAGGTAAAATTTTGGGCCTGGGGATGATGTGTTATACTGTGGTATAAGTAGGACCTGAGGAAAATTTATATACCTTTGAGAGATAACTATCCTCAAAAGAGGTCATTAGAGAAGAAAGACTATTTCTACTGAGAAGGAAAATCCCTTAAATTTTCCCATTTAACATATTCAGCGGCAACTGAATATCTCCATTAAGTTTCTTAATTCCTCACTATTCTAAACAATGTCCTAACTTTCAGATAAAAGCTCTAGACTTGCTGTAAATATACCTTATATTTCAGTACCACTCAAGTTCTGATTCTACACCTGATATTAAACTATACAAACTGTGTTACGTCAAAAAGAAACCCAGTGGTTCTCTGACTGATTCTTTTATCTAACAATTTAATTAAGTAAATAATTTTCATTAAGCTCTCCATTAAATTTAGAAGCAGCAAACTCATATCAGTTTTTAAAAATGTCATTGTAACTGCCACTCAAAGTTTTGCTTTCAGTAGGCATTTTATTCAAAGTACCCATGTTAAATAGTTTAAACCTTGTTTAATCATTGTATACTAGAGATTACCAGGGTTTCTTCCAACCAGATCCCTATTACCTTCAAACTCTAAAATTCTAGGTCAGAAAAACACTTTAAATTCTCATTTCCTTTTAGCTTACTTTTTCCCCACAACCATTTCTTCAGTTGATTACTATATAGGTCACTGTTTTTAGTTGCAGACAACAGAATTCCTTCAAGCTAGATTTTTAAAGAAAACAATAGGTAGGGTACAGAATTTATAGGAATGGCTTAAAATTTAATAACATAAAGTAATATAAAATAACATAAGGATAAATGTTCAAACATATATCGAATTGGTCCTATTAGTCAATAAAAGAATTTGGAGGTCATGGACTATACAGTCCATGGAATCCTCCAGGCCAGAATACTGGAGTGAGTAGCCTTTCCCTTCTCCAGGGGATCTTCTCAACTGAAGGACTGAACCCAGGTCTTCCACACTGCAGGCAGATTCTTTACCAGCTGAGCCACAAGGGAACCCCAACAGTATCTTCCTTTGAAAGATATCTTGAATGGTATCTCTACATATATCCTGACATCTATCACCACAACTTTACACCTAGAGACATCCTTAGGAATTGATGGTGAATCATGTTTCTTTGACATTCTATACTTTCTTGAACTTGAATAAAAATATTTCTATATCCTTTAACTGAAGTTTAGCTTTTTATTGTTTTGAATGTAAAGTGCAGGCTACAATAGTATTAGCACAACTTATGACTACCAAACAGGTCAATGGGACAAAAATAATTAAAAACCCCTGTCTTAAAAGAGTTAAATCTTTCTGCTTCAAACCCTGATTTCCCTGAGTGAAGGCTCAAAGCTTGCTCCCTTTTGTGACTGTTGGTGGAACCCAGATCACATGAGAAAAAAAAAAATTAAAAACTATAAGTGAATCTAGGATATATATAAAGCATTCTAGTATTCGTAATATAAGAAGGCCTTTAGGGATTGAAGTAGGTATGGAGTAAGCAATTACTGTATACTAAAAGAGCATAAATTATCATTTACCTCTTATAATCACAAGCTAGAATCAAGTTTCCCAAAGAAACATTAACAGCCTCAGATATGCAGATGATACCATTCTAATGGCAGAAAGTGAAGAAGAGCTAAACAGCCTCTTGATGAGGGTGAAAAAAGAGAGTAAAGAAGCTGACTTAAAACTCAGCATTCAAAAAATGAAGATCATGGCATCCGTTCCATCACTTCGTGGCAAATAGATAGGGAAAAAGTGGAAACAGTGACAGACTTTATTTTCTTGGGCTACAAAATCTCAGTAAATGGTGACTGCTGCCATGAAATTGAAAGATGCTTGCTCCTTGGAAGAAAAGCTATGACCAACCTAGACAACATATTAAAAAGCAGATACATTGTTTTGCCAACAATCTGTCTATTAAAAGCTATTATTTTTTCCATTAGTCATGTATGGATATGAGAGTTGGACCATAAAGAAGTTGAGTGCTAGAGAACAGATGCATTGTAACTGTGGGACTTATAGTCCCTTGGGCTTCAAGGAGATCAAAGCAGTCAGTCCTAAAGGTAATCAACCCTGAATATTCAGATGCTAAGGCTGAAGCTCCAATATATTGGCCACCTAATGAGAAGAGCTGACTCATTGTAAAAGACCCTGATGCTATGAAAGATTGAAGGCAACAGGAGAAGGGGCAGCAGAGGATGAGGTGATTGGATGACACCACCAACTCAATGGACATGAGTTTGAGCAAATTCTGGGAGATAGTGAAGACAGGGAAGCCTGGGATGCTGCTGCGGTTCATGGAGTTGCAGAGTCAGACATGACTTTGCGATTGAACAGCAACAGCAAAAACAAAATATTGAAAATGATGACAAAAGGCTTTTTAAATAATTTATGTATACTTCATAGCTATATGTTACAACATTTTAATGGAAAGCAACAGAAAAGAAGAAAAATTTTAATAAAAATGGATTTATTGGGAAGATAATCAGGAAGCTCACTAACTGAAGGAAGTGTTGAAAAACTCTGAAGAATAAAAAGGGCATTCTTATTATACTTGATGGTTCTCTTAATTTTTGCATTTAAAAAAATGTTTTAACAGTATGAAATACTTAGGTATTCTGGTGCCTTTGAGTCCTCAAGTTCTGAGGGAGTTTCCCAAGTAATCACCACAGATGGGAAGGGAGGAAGCCTGGTTTTTTTCAGATGATGCTGAAAGTTCCCTCCAATTACTCCCTTCTGACACTACATCTGCAGGTATGAGAAGGGTTGCCTCATTACTCGTGGGTAGAGATGGAAGTCCAACCTTCCAATGTGGTCTCTCTTCATATGTTAGGTTGTAGGGAGGGGGCTTGTTACCATTTGGAGAAGGTGAAATTTTCACAACTCCTTGCTCAGCTTCATTTTTTTTTTTTTTTGGCATCGCCCTTGCAGATGTTTTGCAGTACCTCTTTGTAACCTCTCCAATGTTGTGTTTTAGACTTCCCACTAAGATTTTTCCTGGTTTGGATGAAGATAAGGCCACATTTCTCTGTGGTGTTGGCTGCAGCGGACTAGCTATTGTCTAAAAGTTTTCCGTCCTCTGAGACTACTCCTTTACTGTCTCTTGGTTATATAGAATATGTGTTGTTTTTCTACTTCACTGGCATTTTAAAATTACCAGTTTCTCTATCATCTGGTCCAGAGTATTTGAGGCAAAAAGAAAACCCTGGAGACTCACCATTGTAATATTTCTTAGATACCAACGGACCTAGCTGGTCTGCTTTATTCTCCCTTCATTTCAGAATCTTCTTTTGTTTGTTTTATACATAATAGCTAGGGATTTTAGTTGTATTTAGCAGGAGAAATAGAAAAAAAAAATTGTTCTCCATCTTCCCAGAAACAGAAGTAACTTATATTTTTGTCTTTATATATGCCACCTTGGCTTCAAAGATATAGTGAGAATTTTTATTTTATTTTTAAATATTTACTAAACCCATATTGAAAGGTATATTAGTCCATACTTATTGTTTACCAGCTCACTTAAGCCTCCCAGTTGAAAAAGCAGAGCCACAGAGAGCTCCACTAACTTTTACTAAATCATACAGCTAGTAAGTATCATAAGCAGGGTGTGAAACTGGAACATTTGGCTCCAGAGCTGTCTTAATCACTTTTATATATTGTCCTTCCCATCATGAAATGGCATGTCATCTAACAAGGGCCAAGTAAATATCTTGGCCTGGTCATTTTGCTTACAAAGTTGCATCTCTTACAGTAAGAAGGAAGGAAGAGTTTCTTGGAAGCCAAACACAAGAAAAGACACCAAGGTTTCATGTTTGATTGGTGCCATAATTGGGTCATAAACTTCCTTATTCTTGACTGATAACTCAACTATAGACGAAAGTCTCTTACTTTTCTTTTTTTTTTTTTAACATATATCTTTTATTTATGAATATATCAAACAAAACTTACTAAAGTTACAGAGATTTAGATAAAATAATAATCTTTTTTTTTTACGATATATGCATTTTTATTCAGAGCTTATTATACAAGAATAGTATTAAATTATTTCACCCCTTTTAAAAGTTAAATTATATATGACACAGGCTTCCTATTATTTTTCTTTGGGTTCATCAATTTCTTTTTCTGTACCTATTGATTTATTCCATTTCCTTTCTTTTTTAAAATTTTTTTATTATTATTATTTTTTACTTTATTGTATTGGTTTTGCCATACATCAACATGCATCCACCACACGTGTACACGTGTTCCCCATCCTGAACCTCCCTCCCTATACCATCCCTCTGGGTCATCCCAGTGCACCAGCCCCAAGCATCCTGTGTCCTGCATCGAACCTGGACTGGTGATTTGTTTTTTATATGATATTATACATGTTTTAATGCCATTCTCCCAAATCATCCCCCCACCTCCCACAGAGTCCAAACGACTGTTCTATACATCTGTGTCTCTTTTGCTGTCTCGCATACAGGGTTGTCGTTACCATCTTTCTAAATTCCATATATATGCATTAGTATACTGTATTGGTGTTTTTCTTTCTGGCTTACTTCACTCTGTATAATCGGCTCCAGTTTCATCCACCTCATTAGAACTGATTCCAATGTATTCTTTTTTTTTTCCAACTTATTATTCATTTTATTTTTTTAAAATTTTTTTTAATTTTATTTTTTAATTTTATTTTTAAACTTTACAATATTGTATTAGTTTTGCCAAATATCGAAATGAATCCGCCACAGGTATATCCGCATTCCCCATCCTGAACCCTCCTCCCTCCTCCCTCCCCTACCCTCCCTCTGGGTTGCCCCAGTGCACCAGCCCCAAGCATCCAGTACCGTGCATCGAACCTGGACTGGCAACTCATTTCATACATGATATTATACATGTTTCAATGCTATTCTCCCAAATCTCCTCACCCTCTCCCTCTCCCACAGAGTCCATAAGACTGATCTATACATCGGTGTCTCTTTTGCTGTCTCGTACACAGGGTTATTGTTACCATCTTTCTAAATTCCATATATATGTGTTAGTATACTGTATTAGTGTTTTTCTTTCTGGCTTACTTCACTCTGTATAATAGGTTCCAGTTTTATCCATTTCATTAGAACTGATTCAAATGTATTCTTTTTAATGGCTGAGTAATACTCCATTGTGTATATGTACCATCGCTTTCTTATCCATTCATCTGCTGATGGGCATCTAGGTTGCTTCCATGTCCTGTCTATTATAAACAGTGCTGCGATGAACATTGGGTTACACGTGTCTCTTTCCCTTCTGGTTTCCTCAGTGTGTATGCCCAGCAGTGGGATTGCTGGATCATAAGGCAGTTCTATTTCCAGTTTTTTAAGGAATCTCCACACTGTTCTCCAGAGTGGCTGTACTAGTTTGCATTCCCACCAACAGTGTAAGAGAGTTCCCTTCTCTCCACACCCTCTCCAGCATTTATTGCTTGTAGACTTTTGGATCGTAGCCATTCTGACTGGCATGAAATGGTACCTCATAGTGGTTTTGATTTGCATGTCTCTGATAATGAGTGATGTTGAGCATCTTTTCATGTGTTTGTTAGCCATCTGTATGTCTTCTTTGGAGAAATGTCTATTTAGTTCTTTGGCCCATGTTTTGATTAGGTCATTTATTTTTCTGGAGTTGAGCTGTAGGAGTTGCTTGTATATTTTTGAGTTTAGTTGTTTGTCCATTGCTTCATTTGCTATTATTTTCTCCCATTCTGAAGGCTGCCTTTTCACCTTGCTAATAGTTTCCTTTGTTGTGCAGAAGCTTTTAAGTTTAATTAGGTCCCATTTGTTTATTTTTGCTTTTATTTCCAATATTCTGGGAGGTGGGTCATAGAGGATCCTGCTGTGATGTATGTCAGAGAGTGTTTTGCCTATGTTCTCCTCTAGGAGTTTTATAGTTTCTGGTCTTACGTTTAGATCTTTAATCCATTTTGAGTTTATTTTTGTGTAAGGTGTTAGAAAGTGTTCTAGTTTCATTCTTTTACAAGTGGTTGACCAGTTTTCCCAGCACCACTTGTTAAAGAGATTGTCTTTAATCCATTGTATATTCTCGCCTCCTTTGTCAAAGATAAGGTGTCCATATGTGTGTGGATTTATCTCTGGGCTTTCTATTTTGTTCCATTGATCAATATTTCTGTCTTTATGGCAGTACCATACTGTCTTGATAACTGTGGCTTTGTAATAGAGCCTGAAGTCAGGTAGGTTGATTCCTCCAGTTCCATTCTTCTTTCTCAAGATAGCTTTGGCTATTCGAGGTTTTTTGTGTTTCCATACAAATTGTGAAATTATTTGTTCTAGCTCTGTGAAGAATACCATTGGTAGCTTGATAGGGATTGCATTGAATCTATAAATTGCTTTGGGTAGTATACTCATTTTCACTATATTGATTCTTCCAATCCATGAACATGGTATATTTCTCCATCTATTAGTGTCCTCTTTGATTTCTTTCACCAGTAACAGCTGAGTAATACTCCATTGTGTATATGTACCATCGCTTTCTTATCCATTCATCATTCATGGGCATCTAGGTTGCTTCCATGTCCTGTCTATTATAAACAGTGCTGAGATGAACGTTGGGGTACACATGTCTCTTTCAATTCTGGTTTCCTCAGTGCGTATGCCCAGCAGTGGGATTGCTGGATCATAAGGCAGTTCTATTTCCAGTTTTTTAAGGAATCTCCACACTGTTCTCCATAGTGGCTGTACTAGTTTGCATTCCCACCAACAGTATAAGAGGGTTCCCTTTTCTCCACACCCTCTCCAGCATTTATTGCTTGTAGACTTTTGGATCGCAGCCATTCTGACTGGCGTGAAATGGTACCTCATTGTGGTTTTGATTTGCATTTCTCTGATAATGAGTGATGTTGAGCATCTTTTCATGTGTTTGTTAGCCATCTGTATGTCGTCTCTTACTTTTCATAGAGCATATCTTCTCATATAACTTACATCCTTTGTTTAATTTCCTTTTCAATTCATCATGGTATCAACTTCTAAGACAAGGTTGAAAAATCTTATCCATGCATATCATCACTAAGCTGATTTATATTAAAAGTGGCTATCTTAACTCTATTGCTTAAAATTTTTTGTCTCAATTTTCAAAATTGAAGAGAAATAGAGAAAACATTTGAATATTTGGAAAATCACCTTGAGTTTCACCAATGATGATAACTCCCTGTTATAGCCACTTCTAGTGTTATGTCTCAGGTATTACACAGTATTATTTGTAACAAAAATTAAATGTTTAATACATTTTACAAATATTTGACATTATTTTCTGAATTTAATCATACATCCAAATTCTTTGTTACTTTTTATTGATAATTGTGCCTAAATTGACTTTATTTCCTTAAACATTCAATGATATAATTCACGTATGCCCTTAATTGTGTACAAACTGTATCAACTATTACATTATAATCAAAGACAAAGGCAAAGATAGCTTATTTCCTTCAAGTAAGGTAGCACTACTTTGATTATATAATTTATTACCATAATACACACACACACACATATGTGAAATGAAATAATTAGTAAACTAACTTGCCATAAAAGACATATATGTGTATATACATATGTTAGTGTATATCATACATATATAATATTTTGCAGATATGTCTGTATCCAAGATAAATATGTATCCCTATCTATGTATACATATGCATAATTAATGTTCTTGAATATGTATAGATAATACATGGGATAAATGAAACAAATACTAAGACATACATATATATATACACACATATGTGAAATAAAATAAACAAATTATATATTGTGTATCAAATTATATATTGTGTATATATATCTATATATCTATCTGCTTCCAGGGATGGATCAGTGGTAAAGAATCCAACTGCCAATGCAAGAGACACAGAAGATGAAGGTTTGATCCCTAAGTCTGGGATATTCTCTGGAGGAGGAAATGGCAACTCACCCCTGGAGTGAGTATTATTGCCTGGAAAAGTCTGTGGACAGAGGAGCATAGTGAGTTGCAGTCCAAGGGCTTGCAAAGAGTTGGGCATAACTCAGCATTCACACATGCACTCACCTCCAAGGAACAAAATGGAAAGATTACATCTTATGTTCATTGGAGAAAAAATGTTGTTAAGAACACAGAAAAAAAAATTTTTTCCAACCTGTAACAACTTGTTCTCTAGCATGTTGGCTTTTCAACATTATAGAAACAGCATGGCTCTTACAGTTATGTCTTTATACCAGCATCACAAGCTGAAGGGAAGCAAGCAGACAGTAGTAATTATACATGTGGGGTTTCCCTGGTGGCTCAGTGGTAAAGAATCCATTTGCCAATGCAGAAGATGTGGGTTCAATCCCTGAGTCAGGAAGACAGCCTGGAGAAGGAAATGTCAACCCATTTCAGTATTCTTGGCTGGGAAATCCCATGGACAATGGAGCCTACCCCATTCTGCAATGCATGGGGTTGCAAAGAGTCAGACAGAGAACACACACACAAATACACATGAGGCTCAATATACATCAGTTCAGTTCAGTTCAGTCGCTCAGTCATGTCTGACTCTTTAAGATCCCATGAATCGCAGCATGCCAGGCCTCCCTGTCCATCACCAACTCCCAGAGTTCACTCAGACGCACGTACATCCAGTCAGTGATGCCATCCAGCCATCTCATCCTCCGTCATCCCCTTTTCCTCCTGCCCCCAATCCCTCCCAGCATCAGACTCTTTTCCAATGAGTCAACTCTTCGCATGAGGTGCCCAAAGTACAGGAGTTTGAGCTTTAGCATCATTCCTTCCAAATAAATCCCAGGGCTGATCTCCTTCAGAATGGATTGGGTGGATCTCCTTGCAGTCCAAGGGACTCTCAAGAGTTTTCTCCAACACCACAGTTCAAAAGTATCAACTCTTTGGTACTCAGCCTTCTTCACAGTCCAACTCTCACATCCATACATGACCACTGGAAAAATCATAGCCTTGACTAGACGGACCTTTGTTGGCAAAGTAATGTCTCTACTTTTGAATATGCTACCTAGATTGGTCATAACTTTCCTTCCAAGGAGTAAGCGTCTTTTAATTTTATGGCTGCAGTTACCATCTACAGTGATTTTGGAGCTCAGAAAAAAAAAAAAAAAAGTCTAACACTGTTTCCACTGTTTCCCCATCTATTTCCCATGAAGTGGTGGGACTGGATGCCATGATCTTCGTTTTCTGAATGTTGAGCTGTAAGCCAACTTTTTCACTCTCCACTTTCACTTTCATCAAGAGGCTTTTGAGTTCCTCTTCACTTTCTGCCATAAGGGTGGTGTCATCTGCATATCTGAGGTTATTGATATTTCTCCTGGCAATCTTGATTCCAGCTTGTGTTTCTTCCAGTCCAGCATTTCTCATGATGTACTCTGCGTAAAAGTTAAATAAGCAGGGTGACAGTATACAGCCTTGACATACTCCTTTTCCTATTTGGAACCAGTCTGTTGTTCCATGTCCAGTTCTAACTGTTGCTTCCTGACCTGCATACAGATTTCTTAAGAGGCAGGTCAGGTGGTCTGGTATTCCCATCTCTTTCAGAATTTCCCACAGTTTATTGTGATCCACACAGTCAAAGGCTTTGGCATAGTCAATAAAGCAGAAATAGATGTTTTCTGGAACTGTCTTCCTTTTTTGATCATCCAGTGGATGTTGGCAATTTGATCTCTGGTTCCTCTGCCTTTTCTAAAACCAGTTTGAACATCAGGATGTTCACAGGTCACGTATTGCTGAAGCCTGGCTTGGAGAATTTTGAGCATTACTTTACTAGCATGTGAGATGAGTGCAATTGTGTGGTAGTTTGAGCATTCTTTGGCATTGCCTTTCTTTGGGATTGGAATGAAAACTGACCTTTTTCAGTCCTGTGACCACTGCTGAGTGTTCCATATTTGCTGGCATATTGAGTGCAGCACTTTCACAGTATCATCTTTCAGGATTTGAAATAGCTCTGCTTGAATTCCATCACTACCACTAGCTTTGTCGTAGTGATGCTTTCTGAGTCCCACTTGACTTCACATTCCAGCATGTCTGGCTCTAGATGAGTGATCACACTATTGTGATTATCCGAGTCGTGAAGATCTTTTCTGTACAGTTCTTCTGTGTATTCTTCCCACCCCTTTTTAATATCTTCTGCTTATGTTAGGTCTATACCATTTCTGTCCCTTATCGAGCTCATCTTTGCATGAAATGTTCCTTTGGTATCTCTGATTTTCTTGAAGAAATCCCTAGTCTTTCCCATTCTGTTGTTTTCCTCTATTTCTTTGCATTGATCACTGAAGAAGGCTTTCTTATCTCTTCTTGCTATTCTTTGGAACTCTGCATTCAGATGTTTATATCTTTGCTTTTCTCTTCTCTTCTTTTCACAGCTATTTGTAAGGCCTCCCCAGACAGCCATTTTGCTTTTTTGCATTTCTTTTCCACGGGGATGGTCTTCATCTCTGTCTCCTTTACAATGTCACGAACCTCATTCCATAGTTCATCAGGCACTCTATCTATTCAGATCTAGGCCCTTAAATCTATTTCTCACTTCCACTGTATAATCATAAGGGATTTGATTTAGGTCATACCTGAATGGTCTAGTGGTTTTCCCTAATTTCTTCAATTTAAGTCTGAATTTGGCAATTAGGAATTCATGATTTGAGCCACAGTCAGCTCCCAGTCTTGTTTTTGTTGACTGTATAGAGCTTCTCCATCTTTGGCTGCAAAGAATATAATCAATCTGACTTTGGTGTTGACCGTCTGGTGATATCCATGTGTAAAGTCTTGTCTTGTGTTCTTGAAAGAGGGTGTTTGCTATGACCAGTGCATTTTCCTGGCAAAACTCTATTAGCCTTTGCCCTGCTTCATTCTGTATTCCAAGGCCAAATTTTCCTGTTACTCCAGGTGTTTCTTGACTTCCTACTTTTGCATTCCAGCCCCCTATAATGAAAAGGACATCTTTTTTGGCTGTTGGTTGTAAATGGTCTTGTAGGTCTTCATAAACCATTCAATTTCAGCTTCTTCAGCATTACTGGTTGGGGCATAGACTTGGATTACTGTGATATTGAATGGTTTGCCTTGGAAACGAACAGAGATCGTTTTGTCATTTTTGAGATTGCATCCAAGTACTGCATTACGGTCTCTTTTGTTGACCATGATGGCTCCTCCATTTCTTCTGAGGGATTCCTGCCCACAGTAGTAGATATAATGGCCATGTGAGTCAAATTCACCCATTCCAGTACATTTTCATTCGCTGATTCCTAGAATGTCGACATTCACTCTTGCCATCTCTTGTTTGACCACTTCCAATTTGCCTTGATTCATGGACCTGACATTCCAGGTTCCTATGCAATATTGCTCTTTACAGCATCAGACCTTGCTTCTATCACCAGTCACATCCACAGCTGGGTATTCTTTTTGCTTTGGCTCCATCCCTTCATTCTTTCTGGAGTTATTTCTCCACTGACCTCCAGTAGCATATTGGGCACCTACTGACCTGGGGAGTTCCTCTTTCAGTATCCTATCATTTTACCTTTTCATACTGTTCATGGGGTTCTTAAGGCAAGAATACTGAAGTGGTTTGCCATTCCTATTTCCAGTGGACCACATTCTGTAAGATATAAATAAGTGTCTCAAGATACTCCAGCACTAAATATTTATAAGGTCTTATTGGGCTACCCTAGATAACATATTAAAAGCAGAGAAATTACTTTGCAAACAAAAATCTGTCTAGTCAAGGCTATGGTTTTTCCAGTGGTCGTGTATGGATGTGAGAGTTGGACTGTGAAGAAAGCTGAGCGCAGAAGAATTGATGCTTTTGAACTGTGGTGTTGGGGAAGACTCTTGAGAGTCTCTTGGACTACAAGGAGATCCAACCAGTCCATCCTAAAGGAGATCAGTCCTGGGTGTTCATTGGAAGGACTGATGCTAAAGCTGAAACTCCAATACTTTGGCCACCTCATGCAAAGTCTTGACTCATTAGAAAAGACCCTGATGCTGGGAGGGATTGGGGGAGGGATTGGTAGAGGAGAAGGGAACGACAGAGGTGAGATGGCTGGATGGCATCACTAAATCGATGGACATGAGTTTGAGTAAACTCTGGGAATTGGTGATGGACCGGGAGGCCTGGCGTGCTGCAAATCATGGGTTGCAAAAAGTCAGACACAACTGAGTGACTGAACTGAACTGAACTGAACTGATTGGGTCACCTACTGGTAACATCCATTCTAGCCCTGTGAGTTCTCTGCTAAAGAGACACAAATACATGCTATGGCTACTCATCAGAATTTTTGAGAAGCTACTACTTTTTCTTGCAGCTCTATAGTGGAGCAAATATCTTTGGTTCAGGACATCTGTCATTTGGCTCAGTTGTTAAGAGTCTCCATTCTGGTCCTCATACCTACCAGCAGGGCATTTAATAAGACAAAGAAACAGGATACATAAACACTGCATACCCTGGATTCAGAAAATGAGGTGCTTCCATCTTGCTTGCATCCTATCCTAAATGTGTTAATCAATATCACCTCTCTCCCTTGCATTTCACTTAATTTTGATAAGCCCTGTGATTGGATCATTTTAATTTGGTTTGTAATCTTTCTGGACCATGCCCCCTGGGATAGCTTACTTGTAGTGTTTGTGGAGGCTACCATTGCATGAAGGTTATTTTCCAACAGTACAACATATAACTGGACAGAGATGGGTCCCAGAGCTATTCCAAGTGGAAAGGGAAATTGGGAAAATAACGATCTGTCAAAGAAAACCGATTTGATAAGACTGGCTTGCACTCTGTGCAAGAAATTAAAGCATGAAATGATTGCTGGTCAATTTTAGTATCTGACATAGAATTATGCTCTTTGTTTACAAATGTGTGCTTCATTTTATAATTAACATGTTTTTCTTTGTAGAGCTTGGAAATCAAGAGAGGTTTTCTTATAGGTTCCTTTCACTCCATATGGAGTGAAAGAAAAATTAAGTAATTATCTCATGCATTGGCAGATGTAATACAAGCATGAGACATATAAATAGCTGAAGTCACACAATAGTTTTTGCCAAATTCGGGCAAAAACAACTGTTAATTTTGAGTCAGCTCAGTTACTTTATATTATGTTTTATTCATTTTTTCATAGAAAGTAATTTCCTAAAATTTTAACATTTGTGGTTAAGAGAATTTCCTGAAATATAATACCATTATTATTCTTGAATGAGGTAGAGGTGGTGCAGAACAAGTAGAAGAGACAAAACATGCTCTGTGTCTCTAAAAATTTGCTAATTTTACAAAAGTTAGAAATTTTGAAAAAAACATATAAAACTATATTTATGTAGGAAATGCCTGATTTGTGTGTAAGGTCCAAAGGTTAAAATAACCATAAATATAGCTTCCAGCCTTATTTATAGAATAAGCATAAGACAATATACGTAAAATGCCTAGTATAACACCTGCCTCATTTTGGGGACTAAATGAATAAGTAGTTATTTTTATCTTTTTTAATACCTTTTTGGACATTAATGAATTTCAATGTCAACAGAAAAATGTAATTTGGACACAAATACAGGTTTACTCTAGAATGAGAATCCTAAAGATTCCTGGATATCTTTTAAAGCACGTTTATTAGTCATTTACAAAAATTCACTTTAACATTCCTTTCAAGTAAGCTACCCTGATGTACTTAACATACTATTAATTTGCAAAGCTGATGAGCAAGAGAAAATGAATTGGGTAGTAAAATTGTAAAAGAAGTGTGTGGACATTTAGTAATTGTGCTAAGAAATTAAGGCAATTATAGAAAAAATTCGGGCTAAATGTGATTGAAGAGGATTTTTTTAAAACATTTATTATTCAGATGACTCATCTAAAATGGATAACTGCTCTGACTGATTATTGCTCAAGACTATTTAATTTATTTAAATGACTTAATCACTGAAAACTTCATGTTGAAGTTTGTGTTTCAGGTAATTATTGAAGGAGAAAAAAGTTACTTGGCAGTAGACCTCAGTCTGAAATTAGAAATAAAATGAGAACAATATAACATGCACCATGAAATTTCTCTCAAGGTTAATGATAATTCACTTTTAAGAACTATATATTCAGACATTGCTGGCTCTTTGCAAGACTGAAGTAAGTGAAATTTGTCTTTGAGGCATGCAGTCATTACTTATTACCCTTTGTTTTACTCTGAGAACCCTCACACCCTCGTTTCTTAGGCCCCTCCAATTTATGCTACTGGTGACTGCCTTCGACTATGAGCATGTATCCACCAATCAGTGCAGTCCCCAAGAATATTTTCATTTTTAAGTCTAAACTCCAATAATGGTATGAAAATCTATATTTTCATCAATTGCATTTCAAGGAAAGAAAGGAAGATTTTTATTTGGTTTTAATTCACTTTGTTTTTCAAGAGGAAGAAGAAAGGAAAGGAAAATGAAGGTAACTTCCAGAGCTTTGAAAAAGCTTTTAGAGAGGGTAATCATATGACCTAGTTTTATCAGAAGAGTACTAGTTAACATTAGTTTTTCTGGCATAATTATTAATTGAGTTCCATTTGACCTTTAAAAAATGGCATGATTTGGAGGATAATTATAGAAACATCTATTTATTTATGTCTGAAATTAATGGATCACACTTCACTTACATGTTTTAAAATGTTTTATAAGTAAGTAGTACATATATTTGTAAAGTTAATGTCCCAATTAACATATAATGCATATTCCTTCCAGGCTTGTTTATGGGAAAATTTCCTTCCCTCTGACATTTGTTCTGAAAGAGCAAGACTTCTATAAGAAAACCTCTCCTGATGTCTCAACTCTGCAAAGAAAAGTGAGTCACTCAACTTGTAGGAGTTTTCCACTGGTTTATATTTTTATATGTGCAGGCTTAATTTCATGTAAATTATGGCACTATATACATGACATAGAGATAAGATAAAAATTAGAACTATAATAGCAAAAATTAAATCACCAGATTTCATGATTTTAATATAATAAATGTTTGTTTTCCATTAAAGGAAGTTATGAAGTAGTTTGGGAAATTCTTTGAAGGCTCCTTGTAACTGGCAGTTTAACAATCTTATACTTCTCTGTTGTGTCTCCACAATCTCAACATGAATGTTTCAGGATTACTTCAAGAATAAAAGAAAATATGGAATATTCTGAGGGGTCTTTTTTATTATTTCAACCCCAAATGACACTTGTCACTTTCACCCACAATCCACTTGCTAAAAATAGCCAAAATTTTGATCATAAAATATCTCTTTATTTTATTACCATTAAAGAAAACATTCATCATATCTCCACAAAAATTTCAACCCATCACTACATCCAACTCAAAAGTCTAGAATCTCTGGTAATACATAGCAATCTTTATATCAAGTCAGATGTGACTCCTGTATGTTATCAGCCTGAGTTCAACAACTTCTTGTTCAGTCATGTCCAACTCTTTGCAACTTCATGGACTTCAGCATGCTGGGCTTCCTGTCCATCACCATCACCCAGAGTTTGCTCAAACTCATGTCCATCAAGTCAGTGATGCCATTCAACCATCTCATACTCTGTTATCCCCTTCTCCTTCTGCCCTCAATCATTCCCAGCATCGGAGTCTTTTCCAATGAATCAACTCTTTACAGCAGGTGGCCAAAGTATTGGAGCTTCAGCTTCAGCATCAATCCTTCCAATGAATATTCAGGACTGATTTCCTTTAGGATTGACACTGAATTGATCTCCTTGCAGTCCCAGGAACTCTCAAGAGTCTTCTCCAACATCACAGTTCAAAAGCATCAATTGTTCAGTGCTCAGAAATCTTTATAGTCCAACTCTCACATCCATGCATGACTACTGGGAAAAACATATATTTGAATATATGGGTATTTGTCAGCAAAGTAATGTCTCTATTTTTTAATATGCTGTCTAGGTTGTTCATAATTTTTCTTCCTAGGAGAAATTGTCTTTTAATTGCATGGCTGCAGTCACCACCTGCAGTGACTTTGGAGCCCACGAAAATAAAGTCTGTCCCTGTTCCCATTGTTTTCCCATCTATTTGCCATGAAGTGATGGGACTGGATGCTATGATCTTAGTTTTTTGGATGCTTAGTTTTAAGCCAGCTTTTTCACTCTCCTCTTTCAATTTCATCAAGAGGCTCTTTAGTTCCTCTTTGTTTTCTGCCATAAGGGTGGTGTCAACTGTGCATCTGAGGTTATTTATACTTTTCCTAGCTTCACCAAGTACTCAGTGGTAAAACAAGGGTGAAATAATTGCAATTAACACTTCTACTGAAAAAGGGAAGTCAAAATACTCCTGGCCTTAAAGATCAGAACAGATATAAGTGAAAAAGAAATGGAGACAACAGTGAAGACCAAAAAAACTAAAAGCTGGTCCTTTGATAAGATTTTAAAAAATGACAATTTTGCAGACTCATCAAGAAAAAAACTGTGACTCAAATCAATAAATGAAAAAGGAGAGGATACAACAGACAATGCAGAAATGCAAAGGTTCATAAGAGACTACTAAAAGCAACTATATGCCAGTAAAATGGACAGATTTAAAGAAATGGACAAAATCTTAGAAAAGTATAATTTTTCAAGACTGAACCAGGAAGTAATAGAAAATATGAACAGATCAATCAAAGCACAGAAATCAAGTCTGCAGTAAAATTTTTTTCCAGCAATAAAAAGCCCAGGACCAGATGACTTCACAGGCAAATTCTACCATGGCTTAAAGAAGCACTGACACTTATTCTGCTCAATCTCTTCCAGAAAATTGCAGAGGAAGGAAAACCCCCCCATTCTGTGAGACCACAAACACCCTGATACCAAAATCAGACAAAAATGTCACGATAAAATTACAGGCCAATATCATTGATGAAAGTAGATGTAAAAATCCTCAACAAAGTTCTAGCAAGTAGAATCCAACAATACATTAAAATAATCATACATCATGATCAAGTTGGCTTATCTCAGCAATGCAAGGATTCTTCCATACATGCAAAACAATCAGTATGATACATCATATTAACAAACTAAAAGATTAAAACATTATAATCACCTCAATAGATGCAGAGAAAACCTTTGAGAAATTTTAACACCCATTTATGGTAAAAATGCTCCAGAAGCGCAGGCATAGAAGAAACATACCTAAACATAATAAAGGCCATATATGATAAACTCACAGCAACTGTTTATGTCAACAATGAAAACTTTAAACAATTTCTTCTAAATCAGGAACAAGACAAGAGTATCCATTAATATTCAACATAGGTTTGGAAGTCCTAGCCACAGCAATCAGAGAAGAAAAAGAAATAAGAAGAATACATATTGGAAAAGAAGTAAAGCTCTCACTGTTTGCATATGACATAAATTTATACATTAAAAACCCTAAAGATGCCATCAGAAAATTAGTAGAGTTAATCACCAAATATATTAAAGCTATAGGACATAAAAACATGTAAAATATCATGTAGGAAACGAGTTGCCAGTCCAGGTTCGATGCACGATGCTGGATGCTTAGGGCTGGTGCACTGGGATGGCCCAGAGGGATGGTATGGGGAGGGAGGAGGGAGGAGGGTTCGGGATGGGGAACACATGTATACCTGTGGCGGATTCATTTTGATATTTGGCAAAACTAATACAATTATGTAAAGTTTAAAAATAAAATAAAATTAGAAAAAAATAAAATAAAATTCATATACAGAAATCACTTGCATTCCTGTATGTTAACAATGAATTATCAGAAAGAGAAATTACAGAAACAATTCCACTCATCATTGCAAAAAATAAAAAAATAAAAAAAAGAATAAAATCCCTACAAATAAACCTATCTAAAGAGATAAAAGACCTATGTACAAAAAATTATAAGACATTGGTGAAGAAAATCAAAGATGATACAAACAGATGGAAAGATATACCATGTTCTTGGATAGGAAAAATTAATAATGTGAAAATGATTATACTATCCAAAGCAATCTACAGATTCAATCCAATTCCTATCAAACTACCAATGACATTTTCACAGAACTAGAGTAAAAAAAATCATAATATGTTTGGAAATACAAATGATCCTGAATAACCAAAGCAATCTTGAGGAAGAAAAACGGAGCTGGAGGAATTAACTTTCCTGACTTTAGACTATACTGCAAAGCTAGAGTTATCAAGACAGTATTGTACCGGTACAAAATATAGGCCAACAGAGCAAGATAGAAAGTACAGAGATAACTCACACACCTATGAGCACCTTGTCTTTGATAAAGGAAGCAAGAATATACAATGGAGAAAAGACAGCCTCTTTGATAAGTGGCACTGGGAAAACTGGACAGCTACACGCAAAAGAATGAAACCAGACACCTCCTTCAGTTCAACTCAGTTCAGTCGCTCAGTCATGTCCGACTCTTTATGAATCCATGGATTGCAGCATGCCAGGCCTCCCTGTCCATTACCAACTCTTGGAGTTTAGTCAAATTCATGTCCATTGAGTTGGTGATGCCATCCAACCATCTCATCCTCTGTAGTCCCCTTCTCCTCAGCCTTCAATCTTTCCCAGCATCAAGGTCTTTTCAAATGAGTCAGTTCTTCGCATCAGGTGGCCATAGTATTGGAGTTTCAGTTTCAGCATCAGTCCTGATTTCAGCATCAGGACTGATTTCCTTTAGGATGGACTGGTTGAATCTCCTTGCAGTCCAAGGATCTCTCAAGAGTTTTCTCCAACACCACAGTTCAAAAACATCAATTCTTCAGTGCTAAGTTTTCATTATAGTCCAACTCTCACATCCATACATGACTACTGGAAAAACCATAGCCTTGACTAGAAGGACCTTTGTTGGCAAAGTAATGTCTCTGCTTTTTAATATGCTGTCTAGGTTGGTCATAACTTTCCTTCCAAGGAGTAAGCATCTTTTAATTTCAAGGCTGCAGTCACCATCTGCAGTGATTTTGGAGCCCCCCAAAATAAAGTCTGCCACTGTTTCCAGTTTCCCCATCTATTTCCCATGAAATGATGGGACCCAATGTCATGATATTAGTTTTCTGGACGTTGAGTTTTAAGCCAACTTTTTCACTCTCCTTTTTCACTTTCATCAAGAGGCTCTTTAGTGCTTCTTTGCTTCCTGCCATAAGGGTGGTGTCATATGCATATCTGAGGTTATTGATATTGATAGAACACCTCCTAATACCATATATACTCACACAGACACACACCACAGACACACACACAAACTCAAAATTAATTAAAGACTTAAAAGGAAGGCCATAAACCATAAAGTTCTTACAGGAAAACATAGGCTGTACACTCCTTGCCAGAAATCACAGCAAGATCCTTTATGACTCACCTTCTAGAGTAATGGAAATAAAAACAAAAATAAACAAGTGAAACCTAATTAAACTTACATTTTTTTCCACAGCAAAGGGAGCTATAAATAAGATGAAAAGACCAACCTCAGAATGGAAGAAAATAATAGCAAATGAAACAACTAAGCAGAATGCCTACACAGATATTTATCCAAAGAAGTCATACAGATGGCTAATAAAGGCAACAGTACTGGAGTGGGTTGCCATTGCCTTCTCTGAATAAACACATGAAAAGATGCTCAACTTCACTCATTATTGCTGCTGCTGAGTCACTTCAGTTGTGTCTGACTCTGTGCGACCCCATAGACAGCAGCCCACCAGGATGCCCTGTCCCTGGGATTCTCCAGGCAAGAACCCTGGAGTAGGTTGCCATTTCCTTCTCCAATGTATGAAAGTGAAAAGTGAAAGTGAAGTCACTCAGTCGTGTCCGACCCTCAGCGACCCCATGGACTGCAGCCTTCCAGGCTCCTCCATCCATGGGATTTTCCAGGCAAGAGTACTGGAGTGGGGTGCCATTGCCTTCTCCATCACTCATTACTACAGAAATTAAAAAAAAAAAAAGTATCACTTCACACTGGTCAAATCAGAATGGCCATCATCTACAAACATTAAATGCTGGAGAAGGTGTGGAGAAAAGTGAACCTTCTTATTTTGTTCATAGGAATGCGAATTAATATAGCTAGTCAGGAGAGCACTATTGATATTCCTTAAAAATCTAGAAATAAAACTACCATATGACCCAACAATCCCACTACTGGGTATATACCATTAAGAAACCATATTTGAAAAAGACCCATGTTCCCCAGTATTCATTGCAGCACTATTTACAATAGCTAGGTGGCAACCCACTCTAGTGTTCTTGCCTGGAGAATCCCAGGGATGGCGGAGCCTGGTGGGCTGCCGTCTATAGGGTCACACAGAGTCAGACAAGACTGACGTGACTTAGCAGCAGCAGCAGGACATGGAAGCAAGCTAGATGTCCAATGACAGATGGAATGGATAAAGTCATGGTACATATATACAATGGAATATTATTCAGCCATAAATAGGAATGCATTTGAGTCAGTTTTACTGAGGTGGATAAATCTGAAGCCTATTATACAGAGTGAAATAAATCAGAAAAAGAAAAACAATTATCATATACTAAAGCACATATGTGAAATCTAGAAAGATAGGACTGATGAACCTATTTGCAGGTTAGCAAGGAGACACAGATATAGAGAACAGACTTGTGGATACTAATGGGAAAAAGAGAGAGAATGAATAGAGAGTAGCACTGAAATATATAATTACCATAGATGAAATAGATAGCAGGTAGGAATTTGTTCTATGATGCAGGAAGCTCAAATATGGTGCTCCAACGTAGAAGGCAGGGATGAGGTGGGACGTGGAAGAGAGGTTCAAGAGGGAGAGGACAAATGTTTGCCTATGGCTGATTCATTTTGCTGTATGGCAGAAAGCAACACAATGTTGTAAGGCAATTATTCTCCAACTAAAAATTAAAAAAAACAAAAAAACCTCATGGTCATTGAGCCATAGTGATTTTTTTTAATTTAGTTGCTTTATGCTTATTTAGGCAACAATTTTTTTTATAAAACACAACAGTAAGTTGCATTGCTCAAAGCAATACACTCTGAATACATTATTGAGTTGGATTTATGGATACAGTTGAGTATTTGAGTATACTTACATTAAAGATTCCATGCTAAAATTATTGCAGTAAAGGTATAGCAATTTTTAAATCCCACTGGGGAAACATTACACAAGGCTTTGATTTGGAGATACAGCAGGTACTTTCATTAATCCCTAATCCTACTCTCAAGAAATACCCCCTTGTTCTCTGTTACATCTGACTTCAGACTCTGAAAGGTTCTTTTTTTGATCTCTGTTGATAACAACTGAGATGAATTTTTAGAGATATGGCTATCTTTGGCTATACAGCTCTCAAAGACTATTTCATACTGGTCTAGGTTTCTTGAATTAATTGAGTTATTAAAAGATAATTAGCAGATGGAGTAGAAAATGGGTAAAAGTTTTCTGTAAAATATGTTTTTGTTATCAAACCATTATCAATACTTGATCAACAAATCTAAAGCCACACTTCCAAATCTATTTATCAGTTAAAAGCTGTCATATTGATCCCTGTTTGTGAATTTCCTATATGTCTTACTTTTCACTTAGTTCTAAACTGAGAATGAAAGAAATATTAATTATTAATTTCCTAAAATCTCACCAGCATTAACTATTTATATTGTATTCTAAAGATATTAAATTTTACTTGTGTGACTAATAAAAATGGTTTTGTAAATCACCTAACCTCTGGCTGGTTAGACTACTCTCAAGCAAGCATGTCTGTCTTAATAGGAATCTTTTGACAAGTAGAAATATTTGATTAGGCTCATTATTTTTGCTCTTCACTAGGAGTACTACAAATGTAAAAATATTTTATTCCTGTTAATGGAATAATTTTATGCATAATCCTGATTGCATATATGTAGATATTAAATTTTTGAGGAAATAACATTGAAGAAAAAATTTAAAGGCTCTAACATATAAGCAGCATATACTATCCTTTTTATTATAAGTGTTACTCGTTTTCTAGCTTTTCAGTTATCAATACATGATTTCTTTGAGTTCCTTTCTGGATAAATACTTTGCTTAGCTATTAGCATTGCTTTTGCCTAGTTGAGTCTTTCTGGGTGATATAAACTAGTTTTTGGTGATACTTTTCTGTCCATTTCATTATTCTTAATAATTATGATTCTTTTCTCATCACTGACTCCTTTCCAGTTTATATCATGAGTGAATATTGCTGTTATATTTTAATATTTCTCTCCCAGAAAGAAAATGACTCATCTGTTAGTTAAATTGATACACTACCTGTTTCATTCAATTAATTATTTAAAAAAAAAAATACTTTTCCATAAATGTTTCAAAACCACCAAACTACCATCTACATAAAGGTATTTCTCATATAAATATACAATAATATATTTATAAATCACTTTTTAATTTTAGTCCACCTTTGTAAACTATTTTAATATTTACTAAGGAAGTTTTGTGATATACTTCTTGGGGTTTTTCCTTTTAAATATGTTAAGGACTTCTCAGGTAGACAGAAAAGTAACACCCATGTAACTGTGTCTTCACACTTAATGCTAAGAGATTTTTGATAGTATGATAATAGTAATGACTTGCATTTACTCAGTCCTTTTTCTAGAGTTATTATGGGGCTATTGAGCTGAGATTTTAAAACAGATTATAAAATTTCATAGTCATAACCACTCAAGGAATTAGGCATTATTTTTCTTTTTTATACTAAAATTTCTAACTTTTAAGGAGATTATTTAACTCAAAAAAAGGAATGCAAACAAAAGGCAAAGACAGGATTCTATTGCAGTTCTTTCTAACTTCAAACCTATTCCTCTTAAACTTATTTTTAAAAATTCATATTGTACCAATCATAGTGCTCAGAACATGCTGAGTGCTTAATCAATGGAGATTGGTTTATTAGAACTGAATAAGTCATATATACCAATAAGTATTATCTTCAAAGGCTTCCCTGGTGGCTCAGATGATAAAGAATATGCCTGCATTGCAGCAAGAAGATGCCCTGGAGAAGGGAATGGCAACCCACTCCAGTATTCTTGCTTGGAGAATCCCATGGACAGGGTAGCTTAACAGGTTACAGCCCATGGGATAGCAAAGAGTCAACCACAACTGGATGACTAATACATACATATGTGTGATTTTCAACCTACAGCAGAGCAATCTATTGACTGACTTGTCTTTTAAATCATATTAAAAATCAACGACAAATTTACCAAAATCTTGGATTGAAAACAACTATATAAATGAGAGCTTATATATATATATATATTTTTTTTTTTTTTCTGTATCCTCTAATGTCCATTCTATAACAGTCAAGGGAATAATTGTTTTTATAGAGCTGCTGTTCTAAGGCTTTCCTCTGCCTATAGACAGGCATGCATAGATAATTGTCTGCAGGTATTCACCTGAGGGAAGCTATTGAACGTTAATGCAAATCAGGGCAGTTTCCTCAACTGTATAAGGTTACTGCCAGAAACCTTGCAGTCATAGGTACACTTTAAGAGTAGAACTACACATTGTGTCAATAAGTTTACATACCCAAATAACTAAGCTTTTCTTTTTCCTTGATCAGTTGTTTTATAATTTCTTTAAAACATTTTATTTTAAAGCATATTATCAGGAAACTATAAATATAAAAGATCGTGTATGTGGTTTAAAATACACTTATATTACTTCAATTTCTTGACTAATGTGAGCACAAAATTTGAAATAATACTCATAATAATAATTATATCTTAAAATTGTGCTAACTGTTTGAATGATAAATTGAGACAATTCTTGTAAGATTACATTTTATAAATTCATCTTGAACTTTAAAAAATTTCAAAAACAGAATCCTAAACTGACATCATCATTTACATATTTTATCTGTTATTTTTTGTTCTTCAAAAGAAGTGGTGCCATTTGAAAGAAACTTTTCTTCTTCACAAGTAAATATGGTGTGCTAAGTAATTGTTAAAATTTGGAGTAGGGGATTGAGAATACAAAACGATAATGTGATATGAAAAAACAAACAATTTTCTATTTAGATGTATTCATTTTACTATTTCTAGTGGAACCAAAAATGGTGAAGTTGCTACACTATGAAGAAATAATGTCACCCTCTAAATTACAATCTGAATGAGTATGTATAAAATACAGGCAATAACACTAATATAGACTTTATTCTTCATGAAAAAAATCAATATTGGAGCTAAATGAACACCATCAGAAATATATCAATGTATTCCACGAACTATGGTAGAGATATTTCAATTTAAACAAAATTTCAGTTTAAAATAGTGTCTATTTAGCTCTTCAACTTTGTCTCTTCATGCTAAATAGTTATCAATACATACAAACAAACAAACAAACCAAACAAACAAACAAACCAAAAAAAACCCCCTCAAATTGGAAACTAAGACTAGTCGACAACTCATTGCCATAACATAAAATTCATTTTAGCATTGCACAAATTTGAAAGCAGTCATAAAACATAGACCAAGAAAAGGATTAGACATAACAGAGGTAGGGCACAGCAACATACTCCAGTAATTTTGCCTGGAGAATCCCAAGGACAGAGAAGCCTGATAGGCTGCAGTCCATAGGGTCACACAGAATTGCTTAAGACTGAAGTAACTTAGCATGCACACACAGCTCTCCTTTATCTATGAAATATGCCTTCCAAGATCGCTCAGAGTTTGCCTGAATCCCTGAATAGTATGCCAAATCTGTAAACACTGTGCTTTTTCTTGTACAGACATAAGTATGATAAAGTTTAACTTAAAATTGGGCACAGTAAGAGATTAACAACAACTGATAATAAAAATAGAATAGCTATAACAATATACTCTAATAAAACTTACATGAATATGGTCTCTCTCAAAATCTCATTGAACATGGTTATCATTACCATCTTCCTAAATTCCATATATATGCGTTAGTATACTGTATTGGTGTTTTTCCTTCTGGCTTACTTCACTCTGTATAATAGGCTCCAGTTTCATCCACCTCATTAGAACTGATTCAAATGTATTCTTTTTAATGGCTGAGTAATACTCCATTGTGTATATGTACCACAGCTTTCTTATCCATTCATCTGCTGATGCCGAGATGCCAGTCAAGGTTCAATGCACAATGCTGGATGCTTGGGGCTGGTGCACTGGGACGACCCAGAGGGATGGTGTGGGGAGGGAGGAGGGAGGAGGGTTCAGGATGGGGAACACATGTATACTAATTAAATAATTTTCTATTAAAGAAAAAAAAAGAAAAAAAAAATAAAATAAGCAGTAGATTAAAAAAAAAATCTCATTGAACAAATTTAGTGTCCTTTTCATCATAACGAAGCTCTAGGCATGCAAAAGTTACTGTGGTAGTAACTTTTGTAGTTTGAGATGTGACAGTAAAACTAGCATGATTTTCTCTTTTACTTCTACATAATTTCATGAATAGAAGATCATTTTTTATTGTAGATATTAGCCACATCAGCAAAAAGCTTTTTTCTTTTCTTATTAAGTCAAGAACTCTCACATTTTCATCTAAACGAGTGCCTTAGAGCTTCTCTTTGACAGATTCAAATTGCAAGCATCACAATTCTTGTGCTTTGGGACCGTTATTAAGTAAAATAAGGGTGACTTGAACACAGCACTGAGATACCAGAACAGTTGATCTGACAACCAAGATGGCTACTAAACAACTAATGGACAGGATACATTGGACAAAGGAAGGATTCACACCTGAGATGAAAGGAACCAGTCACCCACAGATTTCAAAAGCCTACTCACAATGGTCTGTGGTTTAAAACTTAAGTTGTTTATTTCTGGAAATTAACAGCAACTTTATTGGCAATATGTTGCATAAGGACATCTCTATATCCTTTTGGTTGGCAAAGACTATGCCTGGATATAACTCTCCTCATCTGAGAATGATTGACAATAAAAATTGATATGTGGCATATAAAAAACTCTTTCAATTAAAGACAACACCATACTAAAAACTCAAAGGAAGATTATAACTCTGCAAATGGTATAATAAGTACATGTGAATCTTAAAAAAATTATTTAGATGTTTTAAAATATATATTTCTTGTGAAAAGAAATGGGATACTACCAGAAAGGACTATAATAAATGTGAGTTTATTTAGAGATATCTAAAAATATATCTAAAACTTATATCTAAAAACAAATATTTTAACAATAAAAATCTCTAATAGAGGCAGCAAAGATAAAATTAATCTATTGGATTACTATATCATTGTAAAAGACAAATTTGAGAGAGAAATTTATGCTACAAAGGATGAAAGAAAGAGATTAAAATTGTAAGGGAGAAGCTGATAATTATGGGAGATTAGAGACGAGCAATAGAGTTTAATAGTTCCAGGAACCCAAAGATAAACAATCAATACCCAATATATTTAAGTAAAGAAAACTTTCTGAAAATCAAACAAAACCATAGACCCTCTATTTGAACAATTCTACTGTGAATCAGGAATCAATGGATTCTTACCCTAGCCCACTATGTAAAAGTTTTAATTATAAGCATAAAGAATGAGTCCTACATTCAGCTAAAAATAAAACAATGTATTTACAAAGGATTAAACTTCAATTTAGCTTAAAATCTTCTCTGGAACACTTCATGGAACACTAAAAACAAAAAATATGCAAAAGTAAAGCATTTTTACTTTTGAAGAAAAAAATTTGATTTTAAAATTTTATATTTGTGCTAATTTTGATTAATATTTGACAGTTACATATTGATATTATCTGAAATATAAGGTATAAAAACCATATCACAAGATTATCATCCTGAAACAAAGATGTTTGAATACATATGTCAGTTCCCTGTAGTACAAATTAACATTGCTGCTGCTGCTGGTCTAAGTTGCTTCAGTCGTGTCCGACTCTGTGCAACCCCATAGACGGCAGCCCACCAGGCTCCCCCATCCCTGGGATTCTCCAGGCAAGAACACTGGAGTAGGTTGCCATTTCCTTCTCCAGTGCATGAAAGTGAAAAGTGAAAGTGAAGTCGCTCAGTTGTGTTCAACTCCTAGAGACCCCATGGACTGCAGCCTACCATGCTCCTCCATCCATGGGATTTGCCAGGAAAGAGTACTGGAATGGGATGCTATTGCCTTTTCCGCAAATTAATATCAAGAACTCAAAAATTGGGAAATTGCTTTGCAAAAGAAGAGTATAGAGTACTGATGCTAGGGAGCCATTTTAAGTTATACAAAATAAAATTGTAAGTGTGGTTTTAAAATAATATAATCTTAATTTTTTTGAAATATTATATAATTTACAAACAAAATAATAAAAATTAAAATATATAAAAATATTTGTAACTCTTCACCAACCTATCCATATTTCCTGCCTTGTCCCGGCCAAGTCCCTAGTAACTGAATTGTCTTCTATTCTCTATTTCTATCAATTTGAATTCTTTTTTTAAGATTTCATGTATAAGTTATATCATATAGTACTTGTCTTTATATGTCTGACTTATTTGATTGAGCATAGTACTTTTTCATGTGTCACATATATTTTAATGATTGCATATACATACATATTTTATAATGCAAAGAAGGTTTATTTGCATGCACAATGAGGATTGGGATGTTAGAGAAAAAAAAAAAGGAGTCTACTGGCAAATGGAGAAGATAAAGCTGCTTAAGTAGTTAACTTTAAGACTTACTACAGGGGAAAACTTGCTGTATTGCCTTCAGAAATTAAGTTTTCACTTGATGTTTCTGGAAACATTTCAACCAGGACTTCCTGCTAGGCCAGCTGTTTTAGTTCCTTTTGATAGTCAAGGTGGTATTCCATAGTCTGTGTTCTTTGTCTCTTTATCCAAAAAATCTCCCATGAAGGCTAGGAGGTCAGTATCTATTACTCTCAGGAGATAAGGTTTTTTGGTCTTACAAGACCTTGTTTAACATGTTCTCCATCTGCAGAGCTGACTTGAGAGTTTTATACCACTTTTCCAATGTTCACCTACAAGATGAATAAGGTCTGAGGATCTAATATATAACTTTGTGACTAGAGTTGATAACACTGTACTGTATAATTGAAATTTGCCAAGACAGTAGACCTTAAATGTTCTCACCTCTCCCCCCACAAAAAGATAAATGTGAAGTGATGGGTGTATTAATTAACTTAAGGGGGGGTGGGATTTCCTTCACAATGCATATGTATATCAAACTATCAGGACATATACTTTACATATCTTAAAATTTTATTTGTTAATCATAACTTGATAAAAGTTTAAAAATAAACCAGAGCTTAACAATGTGTAAAAGTTATTTTCAAATGAATGAAAAGCAAAATAAAGAGCAATCTTGGATAGTGCAGGGCCATAGAATTATGTTAAATTACTTATCTCGGAATTGGGGGCATATTTCTGGGAGAAATAGTTTATGTCCCAAATCCTTCAGGCTAGGCTTATGCAGTAATAAAGCAAGAACTTCCAGATATACAAGCTGAGTTTAGAAAAGACAGAAGAATCGGAGCAAATTGCCAAAATTCACTGAATCATGGAAAAAGAAAGGGAATTCCAGAAAAACATCTACTTCTGTTTCATTGGCTAAATGAAAGCCTTTGACTGTGTACATCACAACAAACTGTGGGAAATTCTTAAAATGGTAGGGGTACCAGACCACCTCACCTATCTCCAGAGAAACTTGCATGCAGGACAAGAAGCAGCAGTTAGAACCTTATAAGGAACAACTGACTGGTTTGAAATTGGGAAAGGAGTATATTGCCATGCTGTTTATTTAATTTATGTGCAGAAATGCTAGGCCGGATGATTGCCAGGAGAAATATCAACAACCTCAGATAACCAGATGATACCACTCTTCTGGCAAAAAGTGAAGAAGAACTAAACAGCTTCTTGATTAAGGTAAAAGAGGAGAGTGAAAATGTTGGCCTGAAACTCAACATTTAAAAAGTAAAATCATAGCATCCAGTCCCATCTCTTCATGGCAAACAGAAGGGGAAAAAGTGAAAACAGTGGCCGATTTTCTTTTCTTGGGCTCCAAAATCACTGTGGAAAGTGACTGCAGCCATTGAATTGAAAGACACTTGCTTCTTGGAAAGAAAGCTATGGTAAACCTAGACAGCATATTAAAAAGCAGAGACATCACTTTACCATCAAAGGTTCATATAGTCAAAGCTATGGTTTTTCCAGTAGTCCTTTATGGATGTAAGTGTTGGACAATAATGAAGATTAAACACTTTCAAAGTATTGATGTTTTTGAATTATGGTGCTGGAAGAGGCTCTTAGACAGCAAGGAGATCAAACCAGTCAATCCTAAAGGAAATCAACCTTGAGTATTCATTGGAAGGGCTCATGCTGAAGTTGAAGCTCCGATACTTTGGGCACCTGATGCAAAGAGCTGACTCATTGGAAAAGACCCTGATGCTGGGAAAGAGTGAAGGTGAAAAGAGAAGGTGGCAGTAGAGGATGAGATGATTCGATAGCATCACTGACTCAATACACTTGAATATAAGGAAACTCCAGGAAATAATGGAGGACAGGGGAGCCTGGAGTGCTGCAGTCCATGGGGTCACAAAGGGTTGGGCATGACAGGGATTGAACAACAATATCAAACATTTTAAATAATCATATGTACTAGTTAATACATGTAAATAAATTTTAAAATCTTGGTAAGGCAGGTAGTATCCTGGGTTGGGAGTAAATGCTGACTCAAAAATAGTACATAATTTGATTAAGCAAACAATCATTGAATAATTGGGGAAAATAGAGAAAAACCATATATAGTAGTAACATTTCAGCAAAATATTATCAGTAAGCAAAATTTTTTCCCTGGCATACAAAAAAAGAGAGAGCTTCAACATTCATTTCTGCAAAGCATAATCATATCAAAATTTGATAAAGATTGGAATCACACAGAAAAATATAGCTTAAACCATACTTTCTCTGGCAATGGTGTCTAAGACGGTCCTCAATGATTGTCATCTCCTGGCATTTATGTCCTTGTTTAACCCCTCCTCTTGAAGGTTGGCTGGATTAGCAAATTAGTGACTAACTTCTAATGGAAAGAATATAGCAGAAATGGTCACTCTGCAGGTGACCAAAGATGATGCTAACACCTTGTTTGCACCCTGCTGAGAAACTCAGAACCAGAGGCATCCGGCTATACTGTTCCTGGAATTCTGACCCACAAAAAATGAGATAATGAATAGATATATTTTGTCACTATGTTTTGAGTATCTTGTTATATACAGTAATAGAAAACTGTTAGACTTAATTAGAAAATACTAATTAAAATATGAATAACACTAAACATAACAGTATATTTTAAAAATCCGTATTATAATATATACAGTGATATCAATGAAAAGAGAAAAAGAGTCAAAAAATAAGTGGACAAAAACTTGAAAATATATAACTAGCGTCTTTAGAGGGTAAAAGAGTAAAGCCATAAAAAGAATGATATAAAAGAATATAAAAGCCATAAAAAGAATGATATAAAAAATACAGTATTCATTGAAACCAATGACACTGAATATTAATATATAATATAAACTGAATAAGTATATTATATATACTATACATATGTTTTGGAGAAGGCAATGGCACCCCACTCCAGTACTCTTGCCTGGAAAATCCCATGGACGGGGGAGCCTGGTGGGCTGCAGTCCCATGGAGTCACTAGGAGTTGGACACGACTGAGCGACTTCACTTTCACTTTTCACTTTCATGCATTGGAGAAGGAAATGGCAACCCATTCCAGTGTTCTTGCCTGGAGAATCCCAGGGATGGGGGAACCTGGTGGGCTGCCGTCTCTGGGGTCACACAGAGTCGGACACGACTGAAGCGACTTAGCAGCAGCAGCATACATATGTTTTCCATATATATATGTGTGTTATCTATAAGTATGTGTATGTAAGGAATGAAAAACTGGAAATAAAATTGATCCAATATGATAGGGAAACAGCAAGATAAAGGAATGGGTAATAGAGATAAATTATAAAACAGGAGATAGGAAAAGTTCAGCCCAGAAGGCCCAATTTCTGAATGAAAATAATTATAGCAAGAACTAAGTAAATGTTGAGTTGAGTTCAGTAGCTCAGTCATGTCTGTAGCTCTTTGTGACCCCATGGACTATAGCATGCCAGGCCTCGCAGTCCATCACCAACTCCCGAAGTTTACTCAAACTCATGTCCATTGAATTGGTGATGCCATCCAACCATCTCATCCTCAGTCATCCCCATCCCTCCTGCCTTTAATCTTTCCCAGCATCAAGGTCTTTTCAAATAAGTCAGTTCTCGCATCCAGCAGCCAAAGTATTGGAGTTTCAGCTTCAACATCAGTCCTTCCAATGAATATTCAGGACTGATTTCCTTTAGGGTGGACTGGTTTGATCTTCTTGCAGTTCAAGGGACTCTCAAGAGTCTTCTCCAACACCACAGTTCAAAAACATCAGTTCTTCGGCCCTCAGCTTTCTTTACAGTCCAACTCTCACATCCATACATGACTACTGAAAAAACCATAGCTTTGACTAGATTGTTCTTTGTTGGCAAAGTAATGTCTGTGCTTTTTAATATGCTGTCTGGGTTGGTCATAACTTTTCTTCCAAGGAGCACATGTCTTTTAATTTCATGGCTGCAGTCAACAGATTGAAAAACAAAACAACAAAAAACTGAGATCTATGTCAATTAAGAAGTTCCACAGTAAGACACACTATTTTGAATTTTCAGAGCTGTTTAAGAAAATGTAATAACAATGCACAAAGGGACAAAAAAACAAAAACAAAAAACAAAAATGAAACACATTTTATTAGACCTTTCAGTAATAGCTCTGACTGTTGAGTACAACAGGCAACACTTTTATTACCCTGTTGATTAAAATTTGAGGAAAATTTAAGGAACTGTTATTTCCAAACTAAAGATACACAGTTAGGCAAATGGTAAGTTAGATCTGAGGGTAGGTAAGGACTTTTTCACTTACAAATCTTTCAAAATGATCCCATCTCATGCCCTACCTATACTCTGTTGCAGTGGTAAACAGCATTTTCCTATAAAGATTAAGATAATAAATATATTAGACTCTGTGGACCCTAACATCTATGTTGCAGCCACTCAGATCTGCCCTGACAGTGTAAAAACAATTATAGACAATACATGAATGAGTGTGACTATGTTCCCATTAGCTTTATTCATAAATATGGAAATTGGAATTTCATAAAATGTCATAAACTATGCCACAATATACTATTCTTTTTTCTCAATCATTTAAAAATGCAAAAATCATTTTTTGAGCATAATCATTTAAAAAGATTTTTAAAAACTAGTGTTACATATAAGTTATATATTTTTATTCATTTTTATGTTTTAAAGCATCAAACAGTCTTCTAGATCCTATAGTGCAAAGGAAGCCTCCACTCACCTCTCAGGTGTTGGGCATTTCTGATTCCTTGTCTTTTCCACTGGACACCCTGAAACAGGGCTCTTATTTCAATTTATTTACTCCTGCCTTCAGAAGCAGAGAATTTCAGGTGGTCATTTTGGGACCACCTGAATCAGAACCATCTGGGGATGACTTCAGGGGCCCATGCTGTCCTCCCAATCCAAAGCTCCTGTGATAGACCCCAGGGATATGCACAACCTCCTGATTTGAAATATACTGAATCCTGTCACCCCTGTTTTAAAGGCAAATATTTCATCTCCCAGAGAAAAGAAAAACACAAACTAGTAGTGGAAATATGACTCAGATCAGATCAGATCAGATCAGTCACTCAGTCATGTCCGACTCTTTGACACCCCATGAATCGCAGCATGCCAGGCCTCCCTGTCCATCACCAACTCCCAGAGTTCACTGAGACTCACGTCCATCGAGTCAGTGATGCCATCCAGCCATCTCATCCTCTGTCGTCCCCTTCTCCTCCTGCCCCCAATCCCTCCCAGCATCAGAGTCTTTTCCAATGAGTCAACTCTTCAATTCCCAATAGTGAAGAGATACCTATATGTCTGCCCTGGAGCAGTTAGACTAGCAGTTAGGAACTGAGGTGAGGAGAAGGGAAGAGGCACCGGAAATAAAACAGATACAGAGCCAAAAGCCAATCTCACCTCCCCACTGCCTCATCTCCTGGCACTGAAGCAGTGTTACTGGAGATGTTTAGAGTGGGAAAGGTAACAAGGTGGCTCTTGAGCTAAGAGATCAGTTCTGCAGACACCACAGAGGCACAAAGGGCCCTGTTGTACATCTTGTTTCAGAGACACTCAGGGGATGTGTGGTCACAGAACAAATCTGGGAAGGTGCTCAGGCAGCTGCCTGAGCCCCCAGTAGCAACCAGCTCCCTGCATGCTATGAAAACCATTTGTTTTTAATTGGAGGATAATTGCTTTACACTGTTATGCTGGTTTCTGCTGCACAGCAACGTGAATCAGCTGTAATTATATATACACTCCTCCCTTTTGAGCCCTCCTCTCCCCATTCCCCCAGTCTAGATCATCACAGAGTACCTGGCTGAGATCCCTGTGTTATGCAGCAGCTTCCCACTAGTTATCTATTTCACACATGATAGTGTGTATATGTGTCAATGTTGCTTCCTCAATTCATCCTACCCTCTCCTCTCCTTGCTGTTACAAAAGTCAATTCCCTATGTCTGTGACTCCATTTTTTCCCTAGAAACAGATTCATTGGTACTATTTCTATGGATTCTATATCTGTATATATGTATATATATTATTGTTATATGATATTTGTTTTTCTCTTTCTGACTTACTTCACTCTGTATAATGTCAGGCTCTAAGATCATCTCACTACAACTGACTCACATTCATTCTTTTTCATATTTGAGTAATATTCCACTGCATATATGTACTGACTTTATTATTAATTCATCTATCAATAAACATCTGAGTTGCTTCTATATCCTGGCTATTTTAAATAGTGCTGTAATGAACACTGGGGTGCCTGTGTCTTTTGAATTATGTTTTTATTAGTATATATGCCCAGGAATGGGATTGCTGGGTCATATGGTAGTTTTATTCTTAGTTTTTAAGGAATCTCCATACTGTTTTCCATAGAGGCTGTATCAATTTACATTTCTATCAACATTGCATGAGGGTTCCCTTTTCTCCACACACTCTCCAGCATTTATTCTTTGTAGATTTTTTGATGATCGCCATTCTGCTAGTGTGATGTGATACCTCATTATAATTTTGATTTGAATTTCTCTAATAATGAGCAACGGTGACCGTCTTTTTATGTATTTATTGGTCTCTATGTTTTCTTTGGAGAGATGTCTATTTAGGTCTTTTTGATTTGGCCATTTATTTTTTCCTGATATTGAACTGTATAAACTATTTGTATATTTTGGGGCTTAATATTTTGTCAGTTACCTCATTTGCAATTATTTTCTCCTATTCTGAGGGTTTTCTTTTCATTTTGTTTATGGTTTCCTTTGCTGTGGAAAAGTTTAATTAGGTCCCATTTGTTTATTTTTGCTTTTATTTCCACTACTCTCGGAGGTGGGTCACAGGGGATCTTGCTGTTATATATGTCAAAGACTGTTTTGCCTGTGTATTCCTCCCAAAGCTTTACATTTTCTGGCCTTACATTTAAGTCTTAAATTCATTTTGAGTTTATTTTTATGAATGATGTTAAGAAGTTTTCAAATTTTATTCTTTTATATGTAGCTGTCATTTTTCCCAGCATGACTTATTGAAGAGGCTGTCTTTTCTCCACTGTTTTTTCTGGCTTCCTTTGTCAAAGAGAGGGTGCTCATAGGTGTGTGGGTTTATCTTGGGCTTTCTATCTTATTCCATTCGCTTATATTTCTGTTTTTGTGCCTGTACTATACTGTACTGATGACTGTAGCTTTGTAGTATAGTGTGAAGTCAGGAAGGTTGATTTCTCCTGCTCTGCTTTTCTTCTCAAGATTGGTATGTCTATATGGGGCCTTTTGTGTTTCCATACATTGTGATTTTTGTTTGTTTTGTTTTAGTTCTGTGAAAATCGTCATTGGTAACTTGATAGGTATTGAACTGAATCTGTGGATTGTTTTGGGTAGTATTTCATAATATTGATATTCATAATATTGATTCTTTAAGAACATTCTCCAAGAGCATGATATACCTCTCCATCTGTTTGTGTCATATTTGAGTTCTTTCATCAGTGTCATCTTTTTCTTCATACAGAAAATTTTCTGTCTTTTGTTTTGTTAGGTAGGTTTATTTCAGGCATTTTGTTCTTTTTATTATTGAAATGATTAATGGGATTTTTTTCCTTAACTTTCATTCTGATTTTTCGTTGTTAATGTCTGGGGATGCAAGGGATTTCTGTGTTTTTATTTTGTATCTTGAAACTTTATAAAATTCATTGATAAGCTATAGTAATTTTGTGATAGTATCTTTACAGTTTTCTTAATTTGGAAAACTCAGCAGTGGCCACAGGACTGGAAAAGGTCAGTTTTCATTCCAATCCCAAAGAAAGGCAATGCCAAAGAATGCTCAAACTACCACACAATTGCACTCATCTCACACGCTAGTAAAGTAATGCTCAAAATTCTCCAAGCCAGGCTTCAGCAATATGTGAACCGTGAATTCCTAATGTTCAAGCTGGTTTTAGAAAAGGGGGAGGAACCAGAGATCAAATTGCCAACATCCGCTGGATCATAGAAAAAGCAAGAGAGTTCCAGAAAAGCATCTATTTCTGCTTTATTGACTAGGCCAAAGCCTTTGACTGTGTGGATCACAATAAACTGTGGAAAATTCTTCAAGAGATGGGAATACCAGACCACCTGATCTGCCTCTTGAGAAATTTGTATGCAGATCAGGCAGCAATGGTTAGAACTGGACATGGTTCAACAGACTGGTTCCAAATAAGAAAAGGAGTTCATCAAGGCTGTATATTGTCACCCTGTTTATTTAACTTATATGCAGAGTACATCATGAGAAATGCTGGACTGGAAGAAACACAAGCTGGAATCAAGATTGCTGGGAGAAATATCAATAACCTCAGATATGCAGATGACACCACCCTTATGGCAGAAAGTGAAGAGGAACTCAAAAGCCTCTTGATGAAGGTGAAAGTGGAGAGTGAAAAAGTTGGCTTAAAGCTCAACATTCAGAAAATGAAGATCATGGCATCCGATCCCACCACTTTATGGGAAATAGATGGAGAAGCAGTGGAAACAGTGTCAGGTTTTATTTTTCTGGACTCCAAAATCACTGCAGATGGTGACTGCAGCCATGAAATTAAAAGACGCTTCCTCCTTGGAAGGAAAGTTATCACCAACCTAGATAGCATATTCCAAAGCAGAGACATTACTTTGCCAACAAAGGTTCATCTAGTCAAGGCTATGGTTTTTCCTGTGGTCATGTATGGATGTGAGAGTTGGACTGTGAAGAAGGCTGAGCGCTGAAGAATTGATGCTTTTGAACTGTGGTGTTGGAGAAGACTCTTGAGAGTCCCTTGGACTGCAAGGAGATCCAACCAGTCCATTTTGAAGGAGATCAGCCCTGGGATTTCTTTGGAGGGAATAATGCTAAAGCTGAAACTCCTGTACTTTGGCCACCTCATGCGAAGAGTTGACTCATTGGAAAAGAGTCTGATGCTGGGAGGGATTGGGGGCAGGAGGAGAAGGGGACGACAGAGGATGAGATGGCTGGATGGCATCGCTGACTCGGAAGTGAGTCTGAGTGAACTCTGGGAGTTGGTGATGGACAGGGAGGCCTGGTGTGCTGCTATTCATGGGGTTGCAAAGAGTCAGACACGACTGAGTGACTGATCTCATCTGATCTGATGTATGGTACCACGTCATCTGCAGACAGTGAGAGTGGGGCACCTTTGTTTTAACTTCTGAGTTGTCCAACAATAAAGAGTAGATCAGATTTGGCCTGTAGGACCATAGTTTGCTGTTACCTGGTCTTTTGGAAGGTAAACTCCCCTGGCCAGAATTAAGCAAGAAAAACTAAACTATAGACTCCAGGGTATAAAGGATCCAACACAGGAAGAGACAGAGTGAACCCTAGGATGAAGGCAAAGGGAGATCCTGGACCAGAGATTTAACTGCCTGGTGATCTCAAGATCCACCAGTCAAGTTGAAGCAGGACAATAGAGGGTACTAGAGAGATTTCACCCAGGAAAACAAAATGAAACAAAGCAAAATAAAATGAAGCTGATAGACTTCCCAGTGTGTTCATAATACTAAGAACTTTAAAGTTTTGTTGAAGCACTGAAGAGAAGGAATCATGGTGAGTATATAGAATAAAAAATAAAATGAGATGATAGGTTAAGAAAAGCAAGTGTCAGTCAAGAAAGTAAATTTAAACACTATTACTACCCTGTACAAATCTGAACAATAGTTACTTAGTTAAAACCTAATCTCAGAATATTGATTTAATAAAAATCACAATATAACTATATAAAATGAACTGTTAGTGTGTATGAGGGTGGTGATTGGACAAGGTGAGTAAGCAGCTAAAGCTAAAAGTTCAATTAATAGCACTAAGAGCCTATTATGTCAAAATATGGATGCAACCACAAAAAGTAATAGATAACATTAGTAAGTTTCTACTTCTGTAGTTCTTCATTAGTATTGAATAGATAAGGAGAGCCAAGCAGGACCACTGTTTTTACTGATAGTTACATGTCATATATGTTTATAGGAAATGGTGTTTTAATACCAGTAAATTTTAATACACCAACATTTAAATGGAAAACAGGAAAAAAAAAAAACTATTTCTGTTCTCTAAATGACATTAACTCACATGGTATAATAGTAATGATACTAATTATGCAATACATTAATTTTTAGCAATATAAAATGTATTAAAGCAACATTGCAAGAAAGGACTGAAGACAATCTATAGAAAACATTATGGTTCTTACAAATGTTTTGAAGTGACTGTTCCTTCTAGCTTGAATGGCCTTCCTGAAAATACTTGACTGACTTGTGACTTTCCCTGCTTCAGGCGCCTACTAAAACATCACTTTCTCACTGGGATCTTTCTTCACTGTGCATCACACACACACACACACACACACACACAAATACACATGCTTCCTGCCCTCCTACCCTGCTTTGTTCTCTTCCATAGGTTTGATAAATATATGACATTATTTTTAATTTTTTGTTCTCAGTGTTTGATTTTTCATTCTCTCTCTATTCTCTTTAGAATATAAACCACATAGTGGCAGGGATTTTAGTCCGTTTGTCACTTCTATTTATATACTTAAAATTTAAGCAGTATATGACATACAATAGGCATTCAATAAATATATGCTCTACCAAGTTAAAATCACATTTTAATAAATTAAATACAATAAACAAAATGTGTAAGAAATGCAAATCTTCCAAAGTTATTTCACAGATGTAGCAAAATATATATTACTTCTCCAGAAGTATTTTTATTGGAACTTGAGAAAATAATTCTCAACTCTTGTCATAACCAGGAAACATTGTAGTAGAGGCAGCAGAGAACTAATGGCTATTAACATTGTCAGTGAGAATAAAAATACTTTGAAAAAGTAAAGAAATAGTATTTCCTGACAAAATGTTAAATTATAATACAAAATAGAATAATGCAAAATGTTAGTTTGCATAAAAATCAACAGGTAAATGGAACAGAATATTCCACCTTGAAAATGATTGCCATTTGACCAGTCATAATGAATGAGTCTTAAAATGGTGTGGGATAGAGTGGATATTTGGGAAACTTTTAGACTAGAGTATTTGCTTACAATACATGTTGCAAATATTCCAGAGGTTTAAAAGAAGTTTAAAAAATTAAATAAAAAAATAATACAAATACTGTAAAAATATAAGTGAAACTGGAGCCTATTATACACAGTGAAGTAAGCCAGAAAGAAAAACACCAATACAGTATACTAACGCATATATATGGAATTTTAAAAGATGGTAACAATAACCCTGTATGCTGCTGCTGCTGCTGCTAAGTCGCTTCAGTTGTGTCCGACCTTGTGTGACCCCATAGACAGCAGCCCACCAGGCTCCTCTGTCCCTGGGATTCTCCAGGCAAGAACACTGGAGTGGGTTGCCATTTCCTTCTCCAATGTATTAGAGTGAAAAGTGAAAGTGAAGTCTCTCAGTCGTGTCCGACTCTTAGCGACTCCAGGGACTGTAGCCTACCAGGCTCCTTCGCCCACGGGATTTTCCAGGCAAAAGTACTGGAGTGGGTTGCCATTGCCGTCTCCAATAACACTGTATACGAGACAGCAAAAGAGACACAGATGTATAGAACAGTCTTTTGGACTCTGTGGGAGAGGGAGAAGGTGGGATGATTTGGGAGAATGGCATTGAAACATGTATAATATCATATATGAAACGAGTCGCCAGTCCAGGTTCGATGCATGATACTGGATGCTTGAGGCTGGTGCACTGGGACGACCCAGAGGGATGATATGGGGAGGGAGGAGGGTTCAGGATGGGGAACACATGTATACCTGTGGCGGATTCATTTTGACATATGGCAAAACTAATACACTATTGTAAAGTTATAAAATAAAATTAAAAAAAGAGATTTAAAAAAGTCATTAGAACAAAAAAAAAAAAAAGAAATAATTTGAATAGTGTTTTACCTAATCTTTTAAAGCTGATAACTCAAAAGTCATTACAACAAATCCAATAGAGAAATAATTAATAAAAATATTTTTGAACCTACATTTTTCTCAAAAGTTTGTTGAATCTCCCAAATGTTAAATATAGTGGCATGCCAATGTTGAAAAAGACTAAAACAGAAAAAAAAGTTCAGCTTCACCTATAATTTTTAAATGCAGATTAAAAATCATAAGTGTATAACATATTTCTCTTTATAATTACCTAACCCTGAAATTAGTAACTGATACAATGAGGTTTTCTTATATACCATGGTGGAAATGAAAATTGGTTCAAACTTTTTAGAGGAAAATTTGGCTCCCTTATCCATATTTTTACTTCAAAGAATAAATTCTAAGAAAATATTCAAGAATCAAACTTTTATGTTCTAGAAAGGTCTTCACAGCATTAATTGGGAGTTAAAAAGAATAGAAACAACCTAATATTTAGCAATAGAGGAATAGTTTAATAAGTAAAATAATGCTTTTTTAGCCTGATCTCAATTCCTATTTTCCCATTTATATTATACATACAATGTATTCTATCTCTATCTAATTGGGTTGCATTGTACATATTAGTTCTCCCTCACACATACGCACACATTTTTAAAGTGATTGCCTCTGGTTTTAGGATTGCAGATGACTTTTAATTCTTTTGTACACTCAATCATTTTACATTTTGTAAAATAAAGATAAAACATTTTATTATACAATTAAAACTTTTTAAATAGAAGTACCCATAAAGTTTTCCTCTACTGAAATAACATCATCAACTCTCACAATTTAAATCATGGCATTTTCATGACTGTCTCAAATAACAGAGTCAAAGAATAGAATGTGGCAACTAAGGGTTGAATGTCACTGCTTCCCTTTGCTGAAAAGCTCTTCCTTCATAGATATTCACTGTTATTTATAAATGACAGTGCAAAAGAATAATTGGAAAGAGTTGCCTTATACAAAGAAAAAGTAAAAGTCTCTGAAAGTCTTCTGCTGGAGGGTTATTTTTGGAGATTTTTAGTGGGCAGAACAGCCCTTTAGCAAGACTTGAGTAACCAAATGCATTTCTGTCTCTATCAGTTTTCTCAAAAAGCCTGCAATAACTATCAGCCAATAAACAAAACAAAACACACATCAGATACAACCTTTTAACTTTTATTGTTTAACAATTTTAGTTTTAAAATGCTACAATTTACCATTGTTCTTGAAAGGATGGAGAATTGCAAGCGGTGTTTTGGGAAAAACTGCTTTTCATGACCCAGAGGTGCCAGCTTTAGACACAGATTGTCTTGGGAATAGTGGCAAGACTTTTCTACTTTTTTCCCACGTAACCTGTCTACTCTCCTTCTCTTTTGTCATCCCTTCTGGGATCATATGCTTATGGTAGCCACTATTACAAGTAGCTATACAATTGAATATGACAGATTTATGAAATAAACTTATGCCCAAGTAAGAAAATTATTTGTAGAACATTTACTATATGTGGTCACTGTTTTTCACATACATAACGCATCATTATTTTTTTTTCTAACTTCACAGCTGCCCTGTGCTACACTGTTAAAAAAAATTCTGTTTCTTCTCAGATTAAGGTACTAAGACCCAGAGAAGGCAAATAACTTGCTCAAGGTCACAGAGCTAATAAATAAAGAGCTGAGCTACAGACCAAAGAATCTGGCTCATAACCATTTTAATAAATCTATTGATATTTTTGCAATGACCTATTGAGTCCCTGTGTGAAAAATTATCCCTGAGGTGTGAGGTAGAGTTTTTTCTTTAAAATGAATGTAAACTCCTGCTGTGAATCAATCTGGTGATAGTTTATCCTGAGGCAAAAAAGGAAAAAAAGAAAAAAAAAAAAAGGAGAGAGAGAGATTTGAGACTGAAAGAGAGAGGCTCTTTCTTCCCTAGGTTCCTGTTAAGGTAGATTTGGTGCTGAAGGTGGCTTCAGTTTATACAGAGTCAGCAAGAGAACCATTGGGTCCCTATAATGCTTTCCTTCCTTTTCTGGCAATGGTGTTTGCAGGTGCAGTAATGGCAGTGAATTTCATCAGTTGTATGGAAAAGCAAGGATTCTAGGCACAGTTAACACCTAGTTCTGATTCAAAACATGCATTTGAGTTCTAGATCCAATAGCAAGAAGTGAGATAAATTCTTTCTGACATTTTGGATGTGAGAAAATTATTATACCTTAACTGAGGTCTGGGAAGACAATAGATTTTGGGCATGCTGTCCAAGTGTTCTTATTATTGCCAATTATGCCTGATACCCCTGCTCTCAATTGCTCTGCCTTTGGGAAAATAGCTGTGTGTAGATTCTAAAAGCTATTCCCTGCTATTTGGTCTCTCTGTGGTCCTGAACCTTTTCCTCTGTTTCTTCACAGACCGGCTCAACACTGATGGTTTATCCACACTTTGGTTAAGTAGAAGTCACTTGGGTCTTAGTGAATCGAAAAGAAACCTGAATTACTGTTTGTGAAAGCAGTGTACCAGGGGACTGCCACAGCTATAGCCAGCAGAAGTTTTCTAATTCAGGTCCCACAGTCAAAGCTGACTTCCATGTTATTAATGGCACCATGGCTGTTGTGGCTGTAACCCAGCCAGTGGGCTTTCCAGAGGCCAGTATTTACAAAGTTGGGCAGAAGTAATCACATCTGGATTTCTGTTTTCTTGGCACAGCAAGATAAGCTGTTTAAGGAGATGATGTAAACATCCTCAGAGGCTCTTCAGAATGTTTTAGGAGAGAGATATACTAATAAACTGGATTTCTTGCTCATCAGTTATCATGATTTGAATATCTTTGTGTTTTGTGATCTTATTATATCTAGTGACATCTTTGAATTGACAATGATGAAAATCTGGAATTGTTTAGTACAACATGAGTCCTTATTGCAGTCATTATGATTTCTCTTTCTTTAAGAGTTTCCGATCACTTAGTTTTGTTTGTTTATTGCTGAAATTACTTTCTTAATTTCTACTGGTGGAGACCCCTTCTAAGTTTGGAAATGCAAGTCAATAGTGCTCTAACAGAGACAGAACAGGAAGGAAGAGTCTCAGTAATCTGGCAGTATCCTTGGTCCACTCAGATCTATGCAAGAATCAGACAAATCTTGAATTAAGTCAGGTAGGCTTGAGATCCACAGGTATTTATCATTTTTAAGATCTCTATAAAATCACATGCTCTACTTATTTATATTCTCCCTTGCTAATCTTTATACAGTGGAATTCCACAAATAATATGAGAGTGGGTAGCAAGTGAAATTATAGCTTTAACACTGGTTGCTAATTTTCTTTTCTTAAAATTTGCTTTTTGGGATGAAACTAATTCCCACAAGATCTATAAGCAAAAATATTCAAGATAAAGGGATTGTTCTTCTTTTTCCTTGTTTCCTGATTTTGTGTTTAAAGAAATGAGCATTTCTGGATTACTGCCTTGTTATTTGTAGAACAATGCATAAGGCATTTTCTACATATATTATCCCTGGACAAAAATCTTAAAGCAAGAATTGTAATAAATATTTCAGTAGAAGCAGAATCTTGCCTAAAATCTCACAGTTGGTGTCTGAGCTAAACATATATATAACAGACAGAGCTAAAACATGAAATCTGAAATGCTGACCCTGAACCTAGAAAATTTGTTTCATATAAAAATATTCTTGAATATATATAATTTTGTAAATAATTCAAATACTGTAAAGTACAATATTTTTTAAAAAAGCTTTTTTTTTTAGTTTCTACTAAACCAAGGACACACATGTAGTCATACATAACAGTGAGATATTCATACCACTAAGAATCTTTGATGTGTATATAAAATATATTAAAACAATCACATGCATAAGAATATGCACATTTAGTATTTTTCCTTCAAAATTTGCTGAATACAATCACTAGTAATTATACTTTTCTTATTAATTCAAGACTTTCGAGGTGTAGATATATTTTGATAATTGTACAATGTTCTTATATATGCACATGCACTTCAGCATTACCTATAATAGATATATGTATGCTTATTTCTGTATATTTTATTTTTAAAAAATTTTTCTTCCAAGTTTACTGAAGTATAATTGTCATGTAGCAGTGAATAAGGTGTACAGCAAAATGATTTGACTTACATACATCATGAAATGATTATCACAATAAATCTAGTGAGCATTCATCTCAGAAAGGTTTAAAAATTAAAGAAATGGAAAATTTGTTTTCTCAGCCCCTATCCCTAATTGCTGAGAACACTTAAGATTCATTGTCTTAACAACTTTCATGTATAACACACAGTAGGGTTAATTATATATGTCATGTTGCACATTCCATCCCTAGTACTTACTTATATTACAGTTGAAAGCTTGTGCCTTTTGAGGACCTTCATTCAATTACCCCCTCACTCATACATCATAGCTGGTAACCACAAATCTGATATCTTGTTCTGTGAATGTTTGTTTTTAAAGAATAATTGACATACAACACTATGTCAAGTCCTCTTAACAATAGAGTAAATTGATATTTTGATACATTTCAAATGATCACTAAAATATGTCTAGTTGCAAATCCCATCATAAAAAGGTAGTACATATTTATAGATTATATTTCCCACATTGCATATTTCCCACTCTTGGCTCATTGCTTTTGTAACTAGAATTTTGTCTCTTAATCGTTCTCACCTTTTTCTTTCCTCTTCCTACTAACTTCTCCTCTGACAATCACCAGTTTGTTCCCTGTGTCTCTAAATCACTCTATATTTGATGGCTTATTTTGGTTTTTAGAACCCAGATCAAATTGCCAACATCCGCTGGATCATGGAAAAAGCAAGAGAGTTCCAGAAAAGCATCTATTTCTGCTTTATTGACTAGGCCAAAGCCTTTGACTGTGTGGATCACAATAAACTGTGGAAAATTCTTCAAGAGATGGGAATACCAGACCACCTGATCTGCCTCTTGAGAAATTTGTATGCAGGTCAGGAAGCAACAGTTAGAACTGGACAAGGAACAACAGACTGGTTCCAAATAGGAAAAGGAGTTCATCAAGGCTGTATATTGTCACCCTGTTTATTTAACTTATATGCAGAGTACATCATGAGAAACGCTGGACTGGAAGAAACACAAACTGGAATCAAGATTGCTGGGTGAAATATCAATAACCTCAGATATGCAGATGACACCACCCTTATGGCAGAAAGTGAAGAGGAACTCAAAAGCCTCTTGATGAAAGTGAAAGTGGAGAGTGAAAAAGTTGGCTTAAAGCTCAACATCCAGAAAACGAAGATCATGGCATCCGGTCCCATCACTTCTGGGGAAATAGATGGGGAAACAGTGGAAACAGCGTCAGACTTTATTTTTCTGGGCTCCAAAATCACTAAAGATGGTGACTGCAGCCATGAAATTAAAAGACGCTTACTCCTTGGAAGGAAAGTTATGACCTACCTAGATAGCATATTCAAAAGCAGAGACATTACTTTGCCAACAAAGGTTCGTCTAGTCAAGGCTATGGTTTTTCCTGTGGTCATGTATGGATGCGAGAGTTGGGCTATGAAGAAGGCTGAGCACCGAAGAATTGATACTTTTGAACTGTGGTGTTGGAGAAGACTCTTGAGAGTCCCTTGGACTGCAAGGAGATCCAACCAGTCCATTCTGAAGGAGATCAGCCCTGGGATTTCTTTGGAAGGAATGATGCTAAAGCTTAAACTCCAGTACTTTGGCCACCTCATGCAAAGGGCTGACTCATTGGAAAAGAGTCAGATGCTGGGAGGGATTGGGGGCAGGAGGAGAAGGGGATGACAGAGGATGAGATGGCAGGATAGCATCACTGACTCAATGGACGTGAGTCTCAGTGAACTCTGGAAGTTGGTGATGGACAGGGAGGCCTGGCGTGCTGTGATTCATGTGGTCGCAAAGAGTTGGACACAACTGAGCAACTGACCTGATCTGATGTTGACTTTATATATTTTCACAATTGTTTTACCTTTCTGTTTGATCCTTTGTTTATTATGCAATGTCCTTCGTTTCCTTGCCACAAACTAGGCCAAGGGCAAGACAGGTATCATATGATTTCATTTATATGTAAAATTTGAAAAGCAAATTAAATGAACAACAAGACAAAAACAGAATCCCAGTTACAGAAAAGAAATAGCTGACTGTTTGAAAACATTGGGTGGGCAGATGAGTTACATACGTGAGGAATATTAAGAGTTATAAACTTTCTAGTTACAAAGTAAATGAGTCAAGGGTATGAAATATACAGTGGGGAGAAAATAGTCAATAATAATAAGTTCAGTTATTACGTTTGTATGTTGATAGATGATAACTAGATTTATCTTGATCATTCTATAATGTATAGAAATACTGAACTGCTTTTGTGTACCAAAAGCTAACATAATGTTGCAGGTCAACTTTACTTCACAAAAAAAAAAAAAAAAAAAAACTCACAGAAAAAGAGATTAGAGACAAGGACTGGGGAGAGGGAGAATTGGATGAAAGTGGTCAAGAGTTACAAACTTTCATTCATAAGATGGGTACTAAACATAAAACATAATATAATACGTACTCCTGTTTGTGATATCTGAGTCAAGAGAGTAAAATCCTGAGTTTATCATCAATAAAGAAAAACATGTTTTTTATTTTATTTTGTATCTATGAAATGAATGATCACTAAATTTATTGCAATAATCATTTTATGATGTAAGTCAAATCATTATTTTGTGTACTTCATAGAGTTTTATGCTGATTATCTCTCAATAAAATGAGTGAAAAAGGTGGCACTAGCCAGAGTTGCAATAGAGTGGTTGAGTGAGCTCCAGATAATGTCTACCACCAGCAATTCCATCCTCAGATAGAGTCACAGTTGCTTCCTGACTCTCCATGAGGCTCTCCAAGATCAGCAAGTGTATGTGACCTTGTTGTTTTTCAGCTGTTGTTCAGTTGCCAAGACGTGTCTGACTCTTTGTAACCCCACGAACCGTAGCACACCAGGATTTCCGTGTCCTTCCCATCTTTCAGTTTTCTCAAAGTCATATCATTGTTTGAGTCAGTGATGCTATCAGCCATCTCATCCTCTATTATCCCTTTCTCCTCCTAGCTCTTTTCAAACTACTGCTTCTGTGCTGGAACTGTGAGTTTGTGAGATTTTGTGCACATCCTTTAAGAGAGAGTGTCTATTTCCTATAGCTCTCTAAATATAAGCCTTTCTGATTATCAGAGCCACATGATCTACTGCCCTATCTTTCAGGGGTAGGTCTCCCAAGCTGGGGAACTCAATGTGGGGCTCAAGTCTCATGCTGATAGGGAGGAACTCTACAATTGTGAAGTTTTCTCAATTTGTAGGTGACTGACACACTGCAGGGTCTGACTACATTATCACCCTGCCCCTCCTACCCATCTTTATGCCTTTGGTTGAGAAAATATTTTTCACTGGTATTTATTTTTTTCTCATAGACAGGTGCTGTGTAAGTAGTTGTAATTTTGATGTATCCATTGGAGAAGGTGATTTCAGGGTCTTCTTACTTTATCATCTTTGCTACATTTCCCTAACTGTATCCCTTTAATGAAAGACATTTAGATTAATAATCAAATTTGTATAATTTGCCTAATTTTAAATATCTGGCTTTATTTACATTTTGTCTTAGTCATCTCCAGCTTACATCACAAGATAACATAAAATTGTGGTTTAAATATCAGAATTTATTTTCTGGGGTCTAGAAGTCTAAGATTTGTATGCCAGCATGTTTGGGTTCTGGTGAGAAGCTTCTTGCAGGTTTCCAGATGAATGGATTCTTACTGTGTCCTCATATGTTGAAGAGAGAGAGAGAGTTGCTGGGATCTCTTCAAATATGGTAATGATAACCCTGTATGTGAGACAGCAAAAGAAACACAGATGTATAGAACAGTCTTTTGGACCCTGTGGGAGAGGGAGAGGGTGGGATGATTTGGGACAATGGCAATGAAACATGTATAATATATATGAAACGAATCGCCAGTCCAGGTTCGATGTATGATACTGGATGCTTGTGGCTGGTGCACTGAGATGACCCAGAGGGATGGTACGGGGAGGGAGGAGAGACGGGACTTCAGGATGGGGAACATGTGTATACTTGTGGTGGATTCATGTTGATGTATGGCAAAACCAATACAATACTGTAAAGTAATTAATCTCCAATTAAAATAAATAAATTTATATTAAAAAAAGAAAACTAATCCTATCAAATCAGACCTCTACCTTTAGGATTTCATATAACTATAATGACTTCCATGAGGGCACTAGCTCTAAATACAGTCATATTGCATGTTAGGGTTTCAACATATGAATTCAAGGTGGACACAATTCAAATCATATCATAATTTTATATATATTTTTTATCCTTTACTCTTCATCTTCAGTATACGAATCCAGTGTCTTCCTGCTGTATCAGGACTACTCACTTCATTCTCATTTCCTCTCTCTTGCTTTGCTCTAAAATTTTTCATTTTTAATATATAACCTCTCGAAAATTTTACTAATGTTGATCTTTCCTTTTCTAACCTTCAAGAACAAATAGCTATCCTCTTTTCTAGTGCCCTTGGCTAGGGAAACTAAACTTTTCTCAAGATTACTAGATAATAATGACTAAATCTACTTGAAATGCACATGCAAAATAAAAACACCATAGGAGAATTTCTAAAAACACATGTCAACTTAGTGCTATATGACAAGTATTATTCAAGATCTAAGAATATATAAATAAGAAAACTAAGATTGCAGGTCATAATAAGTTTATACTAATAAAGGGAATTTGAAGCTCTTTGGTTTTAAGACTTGGGATTAAACACTTATTAAATCACACAACATAGTCAGAGGCTCTTTGGTTTTTGGCAAGCAGGTCATGTACTTTCTAATTACAATGAAGACTCTGAACTTAGATTCTCTGTTGTTGAGTGTGGATTTGATTCCAGTATCTGGGGCAGGTAATAAGGATATCAAATGCTTTAACTTACATTCAATCTTTCTAGTAAGTATGCCAATATTATTAATAGTAGGCAAGAGTACTTGAGTATCTAGCTTGTATTCATAACAGAAATGAATTATCAAAGCAAAAGTCTTCATTTTTTCCACAAGATTGTTTTGTATTTCCAGTATTTGTACAAAATATCCTGTTAAGTTTTGAGAAATTTGATATGATCAGAAATATTTATCACTGTTTATTCTTCATCTTTTTTTTCACTGAGTATATCAAGTAACTTGAGAAACAGAATAACTGACATTTGTCCATTTCCATTTCATTTAAACATACTAAATACTTTTTGTTCTTTTGTAGCTTAAATCTTGTCATTAAAATTTATTCTATTGTTACAGCTAAAAAGAAGCATATTTTAAAAATATGGAAAATGAATGTTAATTTTTAGTAAAGAAAAAAAGATTAGTAGTTTGTTACTAAGTTTCTATTAACAAGAGGTTCTATATCTTCATGAACCACCTACATACTTCTTGCATTTCATTCAATACTAAGAACAGGGTTGATATTTAATAATTATTTTATTAATAGGTTAGTGACAGTCATAGAACATAAGCATCCTCCCAAGAAATCTGATTATATTTATAAGATTTTTCTCTAAATGTGTTATGAAAGTTACTCTATCAGGAATGCTCCCATTAACTATGTTTTATTACTACATAACTATAACTTTATTATAGACAACTGTGTTTATGAATATTTTATACAAATATAGAATTATACATATATCATAATTGAAAACTTGCTCCTTGTTACTACCAATTTATTTTATATATGTCTTTTGTGGTTATTTAATGTTCTTCCACATTTCATTTTCTACTGGATTTATAACATTTTGTTTTATGACTTAAATTATTTACTTAACAGTTATTTATAAAACTGAGCAAATCCATGAGGATGACTTTTAGTTTGAATATTTTTGGCTTACACTGACTTAAGACTAGAAGTAACAGTAAATGGAATTTTTTAAAAAAAGGTACACTATGAAAAAGATTAGAAAATTTTAGTTTACTATATATAACAGTGTCCCAAAATTATGATCTGATATGTATATCTTTTTGAGAAATCAAGATGACCAGAGAGTTTAATGAAGTTTGATGGGGGAAGACTTGGAAAATTAGTTGAAGATTGATTGTAGGGGATCTTGGACACCAAGAGTGTAGTTTGACTTATAGGAAAGGTTTCCCCATAAAAAATCATCAACTGTTTTTTAACAAGGAACTTGCTGACAAGGTTGACTTAGCCATGGTAATTTGTATGTATCAAGCTCATATATGAACTCAGATAGGTTTCTGTCACAGAAGATCTAGAGTAGTAAGAAACTGAGAAGTTCAGTAGGAGAAAAGAAATTCTCAAATATAACAAACCCTGTAAAAAAGTCAATAGAATATCATAGAGTGCTGGTTGCCATTTTAGATAAATGCATTAATATTGTATAGCATTTTCTGGAAACAGAATTATGTGTTTCTCTCCATAAATTAAATCATCATCCTTGTTCTAAGTTACAGATGCTTTAAGAAAGAATTAACTCCATAAGCTAATGGATTTCAATGAAAAGGGATCAACAAATTTCTGTTAAGCAGTACCATATTCTCATTCATTCTGTGAAGGAAAGATGTTGGCTATCATATTAGTAAATAAGAGATATTGTAGACATCAAGCCATCAGCCACTACAGCCATGTCTGAATGTGTACCTTAAAAAGATTAAGGCTAAAAAAAAAAAAAAATGATACTGGTCCTAGATAGATGCATATTTAAAAAATAATCTTCATAATTCCAGACTTTTGAAAAAAAAACTCCTTATGTATCTTGGTTCGTCCCTTACCACTTTGTAAGATTCTGAGGCACAGTCTTTGCGTATAAAAATTTGTTTCAGGGAGAGGAAAGAAGAGGATGGGTGAAAGATAAAGAGAGGAAAAACTTGGTTTCCTAAAGGAAAATTTCTTATCCAATGATATAACGTGTATGAAACCAAATTGCAAGCTCTCAAGTTCAAAGAAAATGAAATGTGATTTACTACCATAATTTGTCAATGAGGATTTCATTGAATGCTATAAAGTTCCTTTGAATGCCGTAAAGATATTTACATCACAAGAAACATTATATTGAATATGATGAATGACAACTGTGGTTATAAAATTTATCGGAAGTTTATTGTACTTAGAGGAATCAGGATGATGTGCAAGGCTTTTCTGAAAAGTTTAAATGAAATTAGCAAAATAATATCTCCTCTGTACTTACATTTTTTTTCATATAACTCATATACTATTGCAATCTTCTGTTAGCAGCAGAAACATTATCTCTAAACAAAAGTTAAAGAACACATGTTCCTTAGAAGTAATGACTTTTGAAATAAAACTATTATAATGATTAGCTGTTTATTTCTTTGTACACCATTCTTAAGAAGATTAAGTTTAAAAGTATAGGGCCAAAAAATGAAAAAAAAAAAAAAAAGTGTAGGACCATATTGGAGCAGGACACAAGATGGCAGAATAGAAGGACTTGAGCTCATATCCTTTCATGAAAACATCCAAATCACAACTAAATTGCATGAATATATATAAAAAAAAGGACTGGAACATATAAAATTTATATTTACCTCCAAGGACAAAGAAGAAGCGAAAATAACACTGTAGGAGAGGCAAGTTCAAAATACAATCAAATCCCATAGCCTCTCGTGGGTGAGCCAACTAGAAAATAATTATGTCATAGAGGTGAGAGTTCTGAGCCCCACATCAGGTTCTGACATCATGAGGAGCCCTGAAAGCATTTGGTTTTGAAGACTAATGGGGCTTCATCACAAGAAATCCATAGTACTGGAGGAAACAGAAACTTCACTCTTGGAGGGAGACTTTGTGTACATCAGGACCCAGGGGAAAAACAGTGTTTGCATAGGAGCATGGGCCGGACCTACCTTCTTGCCGTAAAGGCTCTCCTGGGAAAGTGGGGAGAGGCTATAACTCACTGTGGGGAAAAGAATACTGGCAATAGAGGCACCAGGGAGTAGTCATTGGCATTAGTTCTCATGGAGGCTACCATTTTGATATTAAACCAGGCCCTACCCAACAGCTTGAAGGTTCCAGTGCTGGAACAGAAGGTTCTAGTGCTGGTATGCCTCAGGCAAAACAACAAACAGGGTTGTAAAGCAGCCCCACCATCAGCAGACAGACTGCTTAAAGTCTGCCTGAACCCTCTGGTACCTCAAAACACACACATTGATACAGCCTTGCCCACCAGAGGGACAAGACCCATCTCCAACCACCCGTGGTCAGGCACGGTTCCTCCCACCAAGAAGCCTACACAAGTTCTTTAGACCATACTCACCCACCAAGGTGCAAAATCACTAGAAGCAAGAGCAACTACAATCCTGCAGCCTTAGCAAACACAGAGTCAGACAAAATGAGATGGCAGAAGAATATGTTCCAGATGAAGGCATAAGATAAAACCTCAGAAGAACAATCAAGTGGAGACATGAAATCAATGAGAGAAAGATTTCAGAGTAATGACAGTAAAGATAATATTACATTTTAGAAAAAGAACTGAGGCACAGACCAAGAAGATACAAGAAGTGTTTAACAAAGAGCAGGAAGATATAAAGAACAAACATAAAAGAGTTGAACAATACACACACTGAAATGAAAAATACACTTCCTCAGAAAGATACTTTAAGGAAAATACCCTATTTTCCATTACATCAAAAGGAATAAAATACCTAGGATCTAAGGAGGTTAAAAACCTGTACTCTGGTTCAATGCACGATACTGGATGCTTGGGGTTAGTGCACTGGGATGACCCAGAGGGATGGTATGGGGAGGGAGGAGGGAGGAGGGTTCAGGATGGGGAACACATGTATACCTGTGGTGGATTCATTTTGATATTTGGCAAAACTAATACAATTATGTAAAGATTAAAAATAAAATAAAATTAAAAAAAAAAAAAAACCTGTACTCTGAAACCCATAAGAAGCTGATGAAAGAAATCAAAGATGATTTCAACAGATGAAAAATATACCATGTTTTTGGACTGGAAGAGTCAATATTGTCAAAATTATTGTACTACCCAAGGAAACCTACAGAATCAATGCAATATCTATCAAATTACCAAAGGCATTTTTTGGCAGATCTAAAACAAAGTCTTAAAATTTTGTATGGAAAAAGAAATGACCCCAAATACTCAAAGCAACCTTGAGAAAGAAAAATGAAATTGGAGGAATTAGCTCTCTGATTTCAGACTATACTATAAATAAATCTACAGTAGTTAAAACAAAATAATACTGGCACAAAGACAGACATAAATCAATAGAACAGGAAAGAAAACCCAGAAAAAAACACACATACTTATGGCGAATTAATCTACAAAAAAAGAGATAAGAATATACAGTAGAGAAAGTGGTACTGTGAAAACTGGGCAACAAAGTGTAAAAAAAAAAATGAAATTAGAACAGTCTCTCATATCAGACACACAAAAAAAACTGAAAATGGATTATAAACCTAAATGTAAGACTGGACAGTATAAAACTCTTAGAGGAAATTACAGGCAGAACACTCTGACAGAAATGGTCACAATATCTTTTTGGATCTATCTCCTGGAGTAATGAAAATATTAATACAAATAAATAAGACCAAATTAAATTTAAAAACATTTGCAGAGCAAAAGGAATCATAACAAAGCAAAAAGACAAACCAGAGAATGGGAGAAGATATTTTCAAATAATGTGACCAACAAGGGGTTAATCTCTAAAATATACAAACAGCTCATTCAGCTCTATATCAAGAAAAAGACAAGCAGTGCAATCAAAATAATGAGCATATCTAGACAATTTTCCAAAGAAGATATACAGATGTCAAAAAAGCAGATAATAAGATATTCAACATTGCTAAATATTAGAGCAATGCAAATCAAAACTGCAAAGAGCTATCACCTCACACCAATAAAAAAATGACATTATCAAAGTTTAAAAACAATAAATGCTAGAGACGGTGTGGGTAAATGGGCACCTTCTTACAATGTTTGTGGGAATGTAAATTGGTACAGCCACTATGGAAAACAGTTTAGAGATTCCCTACAAAACTAAAAATACAGCTACCATATGATTCATCAATGAGACTCTAGGGCACATATCTTAAGAAACCATAATTTGAAAAGAGACATGCACCCCAGTGCTCGTTGCAGCACTATTTATTTACAATAGCCAAAACAAGGAGGGCTTCTAGGTGGCACTAGCAGTAAAGAACCTGCCTGCCAGTGCAGTAGACCTAAGAGATGTAGGTTTGATCCCTGGGTCAGGAAGAACCCCTGGAGGAGGGCTTGGGAACCCGCTACAGTATTCTTGCCTAGAGAATCCCCATGGGCAGAGCAGCCTGGTGGGCTACAGTCTATGGGGTTGCAAAGAGTCAGACACAACTGAGCAACTGATACACAAAACAAGGAAGCAACCTAAATGTTCACTGACAGATGAATAGTTAAAGATGTGATAATATATATAATGGGATATTACTCAGGCATAAAATGAATGAAATAATGATATGTGCAACAACATGGATAAGCCTAGTGATTATCATACTAAGTGAAGTAAGTCAGACAAGGACAAATATCAGATGATATCATTTGTGTGGGAATCTTTGTAAATGATACAAATAAACTTATTTACAAAACAGACAGACTCACAGACTTAGAAAACAAATTAATGTTTACCAAATGGGAGAGGAGGGGGGAGGGACACATTAGGAGGCTGAGATTAACATATACACAGTGAAAGTGAAAGTGAAGTCGCTCAGTCGTGTCTGACTCTGTGTGACCCCAGAGATGGCAGCCCACCAGGCTCCCCTGTCCCTGGGATTCTCCAGGCAAGAACACTGGAGTGGGTTTCCATTGCCTTCTCCAATGCATGAAAGTGAAAAGTGAAAGTGAAGTCACTCAGTCGTGTCCAACTCTTCGGGACCCCATGGGCTGCAGTCCACCAGGCTCCTCCGCCCATGGGATTTTCCAGGCAAGAGTACTGGAGTGGGGTGCCATTGCCTTCTCCAATACACAGTACTATATAGAAAACAAATGATCAACAAGACCTTCTGTGTAACATGGAGAACTCTACTCAATACTCTGTAATAACATACATGCCAAGAATCTGAAAAAGAATATACACACATAAATGAATTACTCTGCTATGAACCTGAAACTAATCCACATTGTAAATCAACTATATTATAAAATAAATATGCCAAATATAGGACTAAATTAAAACACGTTTATTCTTTTTATTCCATATTTGAAGGTATTACTAAACTTTTGTGATAAATTTATAGTTAAGTTTAGTAATACCTTCAAATATGGAATAAAAAGAATAAACATGTTTTAATTTGGTCCTATATTTTTGCATATTTATTTTATAATATAGTTGACTTACAATGTGGATTAGTTTCAGGTTCATAGCAGAGTAATTCGGTTATGTGTGTTTATTCTTTTCCCTGGTAGCTCAGGAGTTAAAGTGTCTGCCTGCAATGCAGGAGACCTGGGTTCGATCCCTGGGTTAGGAAGATCCCCTGGAGAAGGAAATGGAACCCACTCCAGCATTCTTGCCTGGAGAATCCCATGGATGGAGGAGCCTGGTGGGCTAAGTCCACGGGGTCACAAAGAGTTGGACAAGACTGAGTGACTTCACTTTCACTTTCAGCCTTAATATAAAATGCCTTGGCACATAATTATGCTTGTTAATTTAAAAAAAAGATATATGTGTGCATATTCAGAAGCTAGAGTTACAGTAGAAATATACACCCATTTTTTCTATATCAACAATATCTATCAACATAACTATTGGTTTTGAAAATGAGTTTAAAGAAAAATATTTTTTTAAAGACTCTTTAGAGCTAGTGAAAAAAATAAAATTGATGATATTTAAGAAATTGAATTATTTAAAAGTATACTATTTTTATCATTTACATGGCAACTGCTAGAATAAGCCCTCAGTCTTCAATGTTCTGTTTTATGATAGGATATTCCCCTACAGAAAATTTGTAAAACTCAGCAGTGGCCACAGGACAGGAAAAGGTCAGTTTTCATTCCAATCCAAAGAAAGGCAATGACAAAGAATGCTCAAATTACCCCACAATTGCACTCACCTCACAAGCTAGTTCTGTTCAGTCACTCAGTCATGTCCGACTCTTTGCGACCCCATCAATCACAGCACACCAGGCCTCCCTGTCCATCACCAACTCCCAGAGTTCACGCAGACTCACACCCATCGAGTCAGTGATGCCATCCAGCCATCTCATCCTCTGTCGTCCCCTTCTCCTTCTGCCCGCTATCCCTCCCAGCATCAGAGTCTTTTCCAATGAGTCAACTCTTCACATGAGGTGGCCAAAGTACTGGAGTTTCAGCTTCAGCATCATTCCCTCCAAAGAAATCCCAGTGCTGATCTCCTTCAGAATGGACTGGTTGGATCTCCTTGCAGTCCAAGGGACTCTCAAGACTCTTCTCCAACACCACAGTTCAAAACCATCAATTCTTTGGTGCTCAGCCTTCTTCACAGTCCAACTCACACATACATACATGACCACAGGAAAAACCATAGCCTTGACTAGACGAACCTTTGTTGGCAAAGTAATGTCTCTGCTTTTGAATATGCTATCTAGGTTGGTCATAACTTTCCTTCCATGGAGTAAGCGTCTTTTAATTTCATGGCTGCAGTCACCATCTGCAGTCATTTTGGAGCCCAGAAAAATAAAGTCTGACACTGTTTCCACTGTTTCCCCATCTATTTCCCCAGAAGTGATGGGACCGGATGCCATGATCTTCGTTTTTTGAATGTTGAGCTTTAAGCCAACTTTTTCACTCTCCACTTTCATTTTCATCAAGAGGCTTTTGAGTTCCTCTTCACTTTTTGCCATAAGGGTGGTGTCATCTCATCTGCATATCTGAGGTTATTGATATTTCTCCCAGCAATCTTGATTCCAGTTTGTATTTCTTCCAGTCCAGTGTTTCTCATGATGTACTCTGCATATAAGTTAAATAAACAGGGTGACAATATACAGCCTTGACGTACTCCTTTTCCTATTTGGAACCAGTCTGTTGTTCCATGTCCAGTTCTAACTGTTGCTTCCTGACCTGCATATAGGTTTCTCAAGAAGCAAGTTAGGTGGTCTGGTATTCCCATCTCTTGAAGAATTTTCCGCAGTTTATTGTGATCCACACAGTCAAAGGCTTTGGCATAGTCAATAAAGCAGAAATAGATGTCTTTCTGGAACTCTCTTGCTTTTTCCATGATCCAGCAGATGTTGGCAATTTGATCTCCGGTTCCTCTGCCTTTTCTAAAACCAGCTTGAACATCAGGAAGTTCACGGTTCACGTATTGTTGAAGCCTGGCTTGGAGACTTTTGAGCATTTCTTTACTAGCTTGTGAGATGAGTGCAATTGTTTGAGCATTCTTTGGCATTGCCTTTTTTGGGATTGGAATGGAAACTGACCTTTGCCAGTACTGTGGCCACTGCTGAATTTTCCAAATTTCCTGACATATTGGGTGTAGCACTTTCACAGCATCATCTTTTAGGATTTGAAATAGCTCCACTGGAATTCCATCACCTCCACTAGCTTTGTTCCTAGTGATGCTTCCTAAGGCTCATTTGGCTTCACATTTGAGGATGTCTGGCTCTACATTAGTGTTCACACTGTCATGATTATCTGGGTTGTGAAGATCTTTTTTGTACAGTTCTTTGTGTATTCTTGCCACCTCTTCTTAATATCTTCTGCTTCTTTTAGATCTATACCATTTCTGTCCTTTATTGAACCAGCTTTGCATGAAATGCTCCCTTGGTATCTCTAATTCTCTTGAAGAGATCTCTAGTCTTTCCAAGTCTATTATTTTCCTTTATTTCTTTGCACTGATCACTGAGGAAGGCTTTACCTCTCCTTGCTATTCTTTGGAATTCTGCATTCAAATGGGTATATCTTTCATTTTCTCCTTTGGTTTTCACTAAACCACCACCATATGGCCCAGCAATATCACTTCTAGGCATATCCCCTCATAAAAACAAAACTAAAAATGTCACACGTACCCCAATGTTCATTGCAGCAGTGTTTACAGTAGCCAAGACCCGGAAGCCACCTAGATGTCCATTGACATATGAATAGATAAAGAAGCTGTGCTGAGTATATATAATGGAATAGTATCAGCGATACAAAAGCAATGCAGTTGAGTCAGTTCTAATGATGTGGAAGAACATAAGACCTATTATACAGAGTGAAGCAAGTCAGAAAAGCAAATGTCATATATTAATGTATTTATATGAAATCTAGAAGGATGATACTGATGAATCTGTTCACAGAGCAGCAACTGAGATGCACACGTATAGAACAGACTTATGGACAAGGGTGTGGAAGAAGATGGAGAAGGTGAGATATATAAAGAGAATAGCATGGATGCATATACACTAACATATGTAAATAGCTAATGGGAATTTGCTGCATGATTCACGGAAATCAAATTGGGGGTCTGTAATAAACTAGAGGTTATTGTGCAGGGAATGGGCAGGAGGTGGGAAAGAGATTCAAGATGGAGGGAACATATGTACACCTTCAGTTACTTCATGTTGATGTATGACAGAAGTCACCAAATATTGTAAAACAATCATCAATCAATTAAAAATAAATAGATATCATTAAAAAAAAGATTTAATGTGTTCATGGATTGGAAAAATCACTGTTTAACTGTCCATACTACTCAAATATTCAATACTATGTACTGGACCATATAATCAATACAATCCTTATTAAAATTTCAATTTATTTACAGAAAAAAAAAACTTAAAATTTATATAGAACTGCTAAAGTTGCCAAATATCCAATGTAATCATGAGAAAAACAAAGCTGGAGACATCACACTTTCTGATTTCAAACTATACTACAATGTTATAGTAATCAAAAAAGAAGTGTGACACTGGAACAAAAAAACAAAGATTCATGTACAAAAGGAGCAGAATAAAATGCCTGGAAACAAATCTAAACATATATGGTTGAATAATACTACACAATGGAACTAAGAATACTTAATAAGAAAAATAAAGTCTCTTCAAAAGTAGAATTTGGAAAAATGAATATTTACATGCAAGAAATTAAATTATGTATTACACCAACACAAAAATAACATTGAAGTATATTAAATTTGTAGATGTATGATGTGGAACTGTAAAAATTCTAGAAGAAAGCAAAGAAAAGTCTTCTTGACTTTGAATTTTGACAATGACTTTTTGGAAATGACATTAAAACCCAAGGAACAAAAGCAAAAATAAAAAAAGTGAGACTACATATCCGGTTTGAAACTAAAATTTTCTCTATAGCAATGTTTTGTTGTTGTTGTTCAGTCACTCAGTTGTGTCTGACTCCTTGCGACCCATGGACTGCAGCACATCAGGTTTCCTGTCCACCATCTCCTCGGGCTTGTTCAAACTCATGTGCATTGAGTCTGTGATGCCATACAACCATCTTGCCCTCTGTCGTCCGCTTCTCCTACTGTATTCAATCTTTCCAAGCAGCAGGGTGTTTTCTAATGAGTTAGCTCTTCTCATCAGGTGGCCAAAGTACTGGAGCTTCAGCTGCAACCTCAGTCCTTCTGATGAATATTCAGGATTGATTTCTTCAGGATTGACTGGTTTGACTTCCTTGCTGTCCAGTGGATGCTCAAGAGTATTCAGTAGCACCACAGTTCAAAAACATCAATTTTGGGTTGCTCAGCTTACTTTTTGGTCCAAATCTTACATCCATACATGACTACTGAAAAAAAATCATAATTTTGACTCTATGAACCTTTGTTGGCAAAGTAATGTCTCTGCTTTTTAATATGCTGTCTAGGTTTGTCATAGCTTTTCTTCCAAGCAGCAAGTGTCTTTTAATTTCATAGCTGCAATCACCATCTGCAGTGATTTTGGAGTCCAAGACAATACAGTCTGCCCCTGTTTCCATTTGTTTCCCCATCTACTTGCTGTAAAATGATGGGACAAGACGCCATCTTCATTTTTTGAATGTTGAGTTTTAAGCCAACTTTTTCACTCTCCTCTTCACCTTCATCAATAGGCTCTTTATTTCATCTTTGTTTTTTGCCATAAGTGTGGTGTCATCTGCATAGCTGAGGTCATTGATATTTCCCCATCAATCTTGATTCCAGCTTGTGCTTATGCAGTACAGCATTTTGCATGATGTACGCTGTGTGTAAGTTAAATAAGCAGGGTGACAATATACAGCCTTGATGTACCCCTTTCTCATTTTTGAACCAGTTCATTGCTCCATGTCCTGTTCTAACTGTTGCTTCTTGACCTGCATACAGGTTTTGCAGCCGGCAGATAAGGTGGTCTGGTATTCCCATCTCTTGAAGAATTTTCCACAGTTTTTTGTGATCCATACAGTCAAAGGCTTTAGCATAGTCAATGAAGCAGAAGTAGATGATTGGTTTTTCTTGAATTCTCTTGCTTTTTCTATGATCAAAAGGATGTTGGCAACTTGATCTCTGGTTCATCTGCCTTTTCTAAATCCAACTTGAATATCGGGGAATTCTTGGTTCACATAGTTTTGAAGGCTAGCTTGGAGAATTTTGAGCATTACTTTGCTATTATGTGAGATGACTGCAATTGTGCAGTAGTTTGAGCATTCTTTGGCATTGTCCTTCTTTGGTACTGGAATGGAAACTGAACCTTTCCTGTCCTGTGGACATTGCTGAGTTTTCCAAATGTGCTGGAATATTGAATGCAGTATTTGACAGCCCCATCTTTTAGGAGTTGAAATAGCTCAACTGGAATCCCATTACCTCCACTAGCTGTTTTGGTAGGGTTGCTTTTTAAGGTCTACTTGACTTCACACTCCTAGATGTTTGGCTCTAAGTGAGTGAACACACCACTGTGGTTTTCCAGGTAATTAAGATCTTTTTATATAGTTTTTCTTTGTGTGTGTGTGTGTGTGTGTTTTTTTTTTTTTTTTGCCATCTTGTCTTAATATGTTCTGCTTCTGTTTGGTCCATACTGTTTCTGTCCTTTATCTTGTCCATCTTTGTATGAAATGTTCCTTTGGTATCTCTAATTTTCTAGAAGATATCTTTATTCTTTCCTATTCTATTGTTTTCCTCTGTTTGCATCATTAACTTCGGAAGGCTTTCTTCTTCTTATTATTATTCCAAGAATCAGATCAGTCGCTCAGTCGTGTCCGACTGTTTGCAACCCCATGAATCGCAGCACCACAGGCCTCCCTGTCCATCACCAACTCTCAGAGTTCACTGAGACTCACATCCATTGAGTCAGTGATGCCATCCAGCCATCTCATCCTCTGTCGTCCCCTTCTCCTCCTGCCCCCAATCCCTCCCAGCATCAGTCTTTTCCAAGGAGTCAACTCTTCGCATGAGGTGGCCAAAGTACTGGAGTTTCAGCTTTAGCATCATTCCTTCCAAAGAAATCCCAGGGCTGATCTCCTTCAGAATGGACTGGTTGGATCTCCTTGCAGTCCAAGGGACTCTCAAGGGTCTTCTCCAACACCGCAGTTCTAGGCCTTGCTATTCTTTGGAACTCTGCATTCAGATGGGTATAACTTTCTTTTTCTCCTTTGCCTTTCACTTCTCTTCTTTTCATAGATATTTGTAAGGCCTCATCAGACAATCATTTTGCTTTTCTGCATTTCTTTTTCTTGGGGTGGTTTTGGTCATTGTCTCCTGCACAATGTTATGAACCTCCATCCATTGTTTTCCAAGCATTCTGTCTATCATATCTAAATCCTTGAATCTATTTGTCACTTCCACTGAATAGTCATAAGGGGTTTAAGTCTTATCTGAATGGCTTAGTGGTTTTGCCTACTTTCTTCAATTTAAGTCTGAATTTTGCAATGAGGAATTCATGACCAGTGCCACAATCAGCTCCCTATCTTGTTTTTGCTGACTGTATAGAGCTTCTACATCTTTGGCTGCAAATAAAATAATCAATCTGATCTTGGTATTGAGCATCTGGTGATGTCCATATGTAGAGTCATCTCTTGTGTTGTTGAAAAAGGGTGTTTGCTATGACCAGTGCATTCTCTTGGCAAAACTCTTTTAGGATTTCATTTTGTACTCAAAGGCCAAAGTTGCTTGTTACTCCAAGTATCTCTTGACTGCCTACTTTTGCATTCCAGTCCTCTATTATGCAATTGACTACTTTTTGTTGTTGTTGTTAGCTCTAGAAGGTCTTTTAGATCTTCATAGAACCATTCAACTTCAGCTTCTTTTGCATTAGTATTTGGGGCATATACATGGATTACTGTGTTATTGAATGGTTTTCCTTGGAAATGAACAAAGATTATTCTGTCATTTTTGAGATTGCATCCAAGTACTTCATTCTGGACTCTTGTTGACTATGAGGGCTACTCAATTTTTTCTAAGGGATTTTTGCCCACAGTAGTAGATATAATAGTCATCTGAATGAAATTCACCCATTCCTGTCCATTTTTGTTCACTGATTTCTACAATGTCTATGGTCTCTCTTATTATATCCTGTTTGACCCCTTTCAATTTATCTTGATTCATGGACCTAATATATTTGATACATATTTTTATAAGGCCAGGCAATTTCAAGCCAAGTTTATTTATAAAATTTATGTTGAATTTAATTTTTAAATTTGGGTTTGGATGTGTTAGTTGAGAACAATAGAAGAGTACAGTGAAATAGTTTTTCTATAATATGGGATGATGCTGTTTTGACATAGCTTATCTACATGATCAGCTATTTTTGGACAGTATTGATATATTAAAGCAATAAATACCTGAAACAATTATTCTGACCCTGCTGAGAATATTAAGATTCCTGAGAAAGGTAAATGCTGAACCTCCAGTGAGATCTCTGTGGGAGAAATAAAGTGAATTTCCTTCAAGGAAGTAAGGCACTGCTGTGAACTTTTTATCAACTTGTCTAAACCTAAGTAAAATTTAGTGAATAAGAAACAAAAAAATAGCAGGTGGTTGAAAATATATTCAAATAATGAATTGCACTCAATACTTGAAACATGTTAAGGTAATTAGAGTAAATTTTGTTAATATTTGCAACCATTCGATATGAGATTCTTGCCAAATATAGCTTGCCTTTTCTACTGTTGACACAATTCAGAAAATAATGTAGAAAATCCTTTAAAAGGAGACTAATGTTAATTTTCTATAAGATTCTTAAACAAATTCTCTAAACTGAATACTCATTATGTCCTTCTTGTACTTAATTATTTGAAACTTTTATTTGAGAGAGGAGGTAGAGTGTCTTTTGTTGATTCTGTTATTATTTTTCATAACAATAATTATGAATGTTTTTCTTGCTCACCATAAAACATAACACATTATTAGAAAACCAAGTATGTCCTGCCTTCTAAATTCTTCATGAAAAACAGATGTATTGATTTTGAAATTTAGTAAGAGATTAAAATCTCTAAATGTACATTTTAAATCAGCCATTCAATTCACATTCTCCCTTTTCCTCATTAGATAATGGATGAATAGTGAGCTGCCACAACTGACTATAAAACAATGTGTATTTGTGAGACTCATGCTACAAACCCTGTTTTGAACACTACACAATAGCTCTAGAACCTAATTTATAATAGCCACAAGTTTGCAGTTAAATTCATCTAAAATGCAAAGTTAAAATCAAATTGTATATTATTTAGTTGTTTTCATTTTATCTCTCTTTATATAAGAAAATAAGAGTGTTTCAGATGGTTTGGATAAGTCAGTAAGAAATTATTTCATGTTTTTTGGGATACTAATGCAAAACCTGGGTGTTCACTGGAAGGACTGATGCTGAAGCTGACACTCCAATACTTTGGCCACCTCATGCAAAGAGTTGACTCATTGGAAAAGACCCTGATGCTGGGACGTATTGGGGGCAGGAGAAGAAGGGGACGACAGAGGATGAGATGGCTGGATGGCATCACCGACTCGATGGACATGAGCTTGAGTGAACTCCGGGAGTTGGTGATGGACAGGGAGGCCTGGCGTGCTGTGATTCATGGGGTTGCAAAGAGTCAGACACGACTGAGCGACTGAACTGAACTGAATGCAAAACTAGTCCTTTTTATCATTAGAACCTGGGAGACATGTCAGAAGAGAGAAAGTAGAAGAATCAGAATTGCCTACTCTAACTACAGATCAAAAGTAAAGAATGATATTTCCATAGCAGAAGGGAACCTTACTTTTGTTGGGCAACATCTTTATAGTTCTCCCAAAAAACTGGAATTACAAAAACTATATAATGGAATCACTTTGTAATTGACTATATTTAAAAAAGAAAAACAGAAGTGCAACTTAGAGTAGGTTGGTCAGCACAACAAGCTTCATGTCGTTTGTTTTTGAGTCCTGCAAGCATTACAACAAGAAATTAAACTCTTTGTGTGTGTGTGTGTATGCATATGAAGTTTATTAAGTGTGAAAATACCAACACTTTATTGATTTTCAGAATTAAACAAGAAAAATTGCATACTATGGGGATAATTTTTTTAAAGCTAACTGTATCTGTTTCTTAACAAAACCCAACATTGATAAAGGAAATATCCACCACGTTTGCATTTGTATAATAAATAGATGTATTGTAAGTTCCATAAGTACAAGAATAATTTCCAATTTCAATTTCTGCACAAAATATACTATAATCCTGTATAGAGCATGACCACCATTAACTGAAGCTACCCTGTTGTTATGAGTTTTTTCTATTATTTTATTTAAAGCAAATTAATAATATTTTTATTAAAATGTTTATTATAATCAAGTTGCTACTTTATTTACTTCATGCACTTTGTTTAAGGAAGGAAATTTTGGTTTCTTCCACTCTATGCTTGTAATGTTTCATTGCCGTTTATATGCAAAGCTTAGTAAGCTTTCTTTTATATGTCTAATAATTAGTAAGTAGGGGGGTAGCTAATAGAAAATTTCATTTTATTTCACTTAAGCTAATCAACTTAGTGTTAGAAAATAATTCAGTATTTAAAATTTTATTGCCAAGAGATTTGATATTATGAGTCAATTATAGGAATCCTGATGCTTGTATACATTAGGGTTATATGTATATATATGTATACCTATATGTATTCCTAATGTATACATTAGGAATAACAGACTTGAGGGTGAAAGTTACTCTTTAAACAAGTCAATATGATATGGGATTTTATGACTTGTCAAGATGTCCAGCAAGGCTAAATAGTAACTAGAATGAAAGATGATAATCATCAATGAAGTACTTTCATTTTTTATGTATATTATTCTTTCTTGAGCTCTTTTTCTTCCTTCCACTCTCTGCAATTATTATTTAGTAAAAAAAAAAAAAAAAAAGGATTTGTGGAAAGAAAGATAGATGATAAATAGAAATAAAGACATGTGGTCTCTGATTCTGCTTTTCTTTTCTCCTTCTGGTTACCAGATTACCAAAGGAAAGTAGCTGAACTCTCCTGGCCTTACAAAACTGTTCATTCCATTTCCCTTATACTTTCTGTTACACATTTTCATGGCTTTGTTCATGTGGCATCAGACTTAACTTTATATCTTTATTTATCTGGAAAATTCTTATTCATCCTTTATCTCTAATCTTAGTCATGTCTCCTCTAAGAAGTCTTTCCTGAAAGACAAATTTTTTGAAGGATCTTTTTGCACACTACACTATATGTACATCAATTCTATCACAACTCTTCCTATGGCATTATCTCTTTGGAAATGCCTTAAGGGAAAGCACTGTATCTCCTTCAACTTTGAGGAACATGTATTCCACAGCAGTTGAGCATAGCAGGTATTTAATATATACATTGAATTCACTGATTTTGAGCCCACTTTCTTGAAACTAACAAATATTTATTTAAAATTTAGTCATCAATTTTGACATTTCTTATGTTAGCTTGTTTTTTTTTTTTTAATTGCTTTGCTAAAGGCAAGTCAATCATAGGATTTCAATCATGTATTTATAAGTTTTGATGCTTCATTTTATGTTAATAAATTTATAAATCATTAAAAATAACTCAAGAAGAATGATAAAGTGTGAAAGTTCTAATAAAAGCAGCAAGTAAAATGTAGAGACAAAAGGAAAGATTAATATAAATGACATCTATATAATTAAACACTGACTCTTTCTCTGCATGAAATTAATGCTAAGTAAATACTTTCTAGTTAAATAACTATGTATTAAAAAACTGGAAAAATATGGGTGAATATTTATGTTTTTTCTATAAAAATATTTCTACACAAAAAATTTATATAACAATCTAATGACAAATAAGATTTGGCGGCATGAACTATTGCATATCCCAAATCATCATAGACAATATTAAAAGTCAAATTACCTAGAATAAAATATTTTTATCGTACATAATTGAGAGTTTGTAATCTTATTTTATTAAATTTTTACAAACAAACTAAGAGTAGATCAGATCAGATCAGATCAGTCACTCAGTCGTGTCCGACTCTTTGCGACCCCATGAAAGAAAGAATATATAAAAGGACTGGTCATCAAAGATAGATGTTCTATTAACAATAAAAAGAGATTGGCAGAATCATATATATGTTACACCCAATTGATGAAAATCTATACAAACATTCCAAGAAATGTTATGTTTCTTTTAAAATGTTAATAATAAAATAGAAGAGTAATCAGTAAAGCAAAATGCATGGAGTGATTTTAATCTATGTCTGTATTTAAACATTTGTATTATCCAGCTGATAATAATAATTAATGAGAATGAGGGAGTTAGAGATTTTACTATTCAATTTTTTTTTAATTTTTAAAATTTAACCTTACCACAATAAACACCAATAATAATAAAAAATAAAATTAAGTATATTTCAAAATAGAAAATTACCTATTCTCTATAAAACTATATTCCCACTTAAATATCATTAGCACCTAATTGATACATTAATTATTACTTTCTGGAGATAAGAAACTTTAATTTTTGTATGTTTTTATAAGTAATTGAAACACTTAAAAAATATTGTCTTCTCATGTCCACCTAACTCATTTTTACTCACTTTTATTTTGGTTCAGCTGGTAAAGAATCTGCCTGCAATGCGGGAGACCTGGGTTTGATCCCTGGGTTGGGAAGATCCCCTGGAGAAGGGAAAGGCTACCCACTCCAGTATTCTGGCCTAGAGAATCCCATGGACTGTATAGTCCATGGGGTTGCAAAGAGTTGGACACAACTGAGCGAGTTTCACTTCACTTCACTTGCACTGTTATAAACTACACAAAACTAGAAATTTCTCAAAGCAAAGAAGATATCTCCAGAAACAGAAAGATCGTATCTAGAACTTGTCATTTCACTCCAGGATTGAACATCATAAAGAGTCAAAGGTAAAATGCCCAACACAAAGATGTGAAATATAGTTTTGGTAAACAAGTGTCCTTTAGATTATTATAAATTCAGCATTAATTATATTACTTTCTTGCTAGAATGACATTTTTAAAGTCCTTTTTCACTAACCAGTTTTTGAAAAACTTATTTCAACAATGTTCAGCTAGATAATAGGTCCCTTAGCAAGTAAAAATGAAGTGGTACAAATATTAAAAGCATTCTGTGCCCTTTGAAAATATTATGAAAGTAACTGCACAGATGGGCTGAAAGTTTAATTACCTCAAAATAAGAGTGTCAGAGTCATCATTGCTGCTCCAACAACTGGAAACTTAGCAACCAAAATATTCATCATGAAATTAGTCTGAGAATACATATCAAATATAGTATAGAAACAGCTGCGTTTTCATTTATGTCTCCCAGACACAAGAGTTGTAGGTATGGTGCAGTATGGAGATGCCACATTGACTTTTTCTTAATTTGACATTTTCTAGACATTCCTCAAATGTGCCCAAATGGGAGAAGTGTATGGAATAGAGTAACATGCACCAATTAAAATAACACCAATTGGATTTCATGTATTTCTGGTGTGCAATTTTGTGTAAAAGTTTACAGTTTCATTACAGGATGTAAAATGTTATTTTGGTCTCATTTTTATTACAGAGCGAATAGGACAAGTTAGTTTATTTATGTAGAATTACTAAGCTTCCTTAAACTGAAAAGACTATGTTACTTAGACCTTTGTAAATAACCTTTAATAATGTTATGGATTTTAATATATCATATTATAAATGGTGATATGAATCCTACTTCAGAATCATAGTTGTGTGGCAAGAAGTCAGAAACTTTAAGAAAAAAAAATACTCAACAATGATTTTTTTTATCAGAGTAAATATTCATTACTTTCCATCAAAAAAGAGTGAGTGCATAAGGAAATAGTAAGGATATTTGAAACTGCTCTTAAAAAACTTTACTATAGATAATAATGCCCACTGTGGCATCTTGCCATTCTCTGCATCTTTGTTTCTGGCAAGGTTTTGGCCAGAATTCTTTGAGTCAAAATTATTACAGGTTATGATAACTATGTATTTAAGTAAAGATGATATAGTCTAAAACTAAAAAAGAAATGTGTGTTCATTTATATTTTGCAAAGCAAGTTTTACAAGTACAAGGAGTATGACATATTCTGGAAAATGTTAAGAAACCATGATAATAAAGAATTGTATATTATTAGTATCAACAATTTCTGAGAAGCAATACAATTTTGTGGTTCAGTTCAGTTCAGTTCAGTCGCTCAGTCGTGTCCGACTCTTTGCGACCCCATGAATCGCAGCACACCAGGCCTCCCTGTCCATCACCAACTCCTGGAGTTCACTCAGATTGACTCAAACCCAATTTGGGTTACTGAATCAGAACTGAATTAACAATAAATCATTTTTACCTCCCCAAAATGCTTTCATATAAGCCAAGTATCACTTCAGGTCTTGGGAAACAAGAATAATACTGAGACCACGTTTACACACAGAATATTCAGCTCAGTTCAGTCCCTCAACCGTGTCCAACTCTTTGCCACCCCATGGACTGCAGCACACCAGTCCTTGCTGTCCATCACCAATGGCTGAAGTTTACTCAAACTCATGTCCATTGAGTCTGTGATGCCGTCTAACCATCCCATCCTCTGTCATCCCTTTCTCCTCCCACCTTCAATCTTCCCCAGCATCAGGGTCTTTTCAAATGAGTCAGTTTTTCACATCAGCTGGCCAAAGTATTGGACTTTCAGCTTCAGCATCAGTCCTTCCAATGAACATTTAGGACTTACTTCCTTTAGGATGGACTGGTTGGATCTTCTTGCTGTCCACAGGACTCTCAAGAGTCTTCTCCAACACCTCAGTTCAAAAGCATCAATTCTTCAGTGCTCAGCTTTCTTTATAGTCCCACTCTCACATCCATACATGACTACTGGAAAAACCATAGCTTTGACTAGACAGACCTTAGGTAATATATAATTGGTGTCTTTTATAATTTAGACATGTATATGAGTCTCTATGACCTAAAGGTTTCTTAACTTTATATATAGCAAAATGTGCAGAAAATCATAAAGTATTTTCAAGGCAATAAAAGATCTTGAAGGTCTTTTAACTTTCTTCAAATAATTATATTGTCTCAAAATTTTAGCATAACTCAATGGAATTTCATCTCCATGGGTCATGACACTTAGGTGTTAAAATGTCATTCTTTAAAAAACTTAGATCAAAGATTTATAAGGGACTTCCCTGGTGGCTTAAGGTAAAGAAACTGCCTGCAAGTCAAGAGACCTAGGTTTGATCCCTGGGTCAGAAAGATCTCCTGGGGAAAGAAAGGGCTACTCACTCCAGTATTCTTGCCTGAATTTATGTTAGATATGTGGATCCAAGATTGGCAACTGAATAGATGTAGAATGTTTGCAAATATTTCTATAAACTTCAGTTAAAAGTTGTTCAGTCACTAAGTTGTGTCCAACTCTTTGTGACACCATGGACTTGGCCCAACAGGCTTCCCTGTCCATCACTGTTTTCTGAAGTTTTCACAAATTCATGCCCACTGAGTCAGTGATGTTATCTAACTATCTCATCTTCTGCCACCCCCTTCTTTTGCCTTCAATCTCTCCCAGCATCAGGGTCTTTTCCATTAGGTTCTTCACATTATGTGGACAAAGCATTGGAGCTTCAGCTTCAGAATCAGTCCTCCCAATGAATATTCAGAGTTAGTTTCCTTCAGAATTGACTTTTTTTTCTCCTTGTAATCCAAGGGACATGCAAGAGTCTTCTCCAGCACCATTATTCAAAAACATCAGTTCTTCGATGTTCATACTTCTTTGTGGTCCAACTCTCACATCCTTACATGACAACTGGAAAAAACATAGTTTTGACTATACAGACCTTTGCAGCCAAAGTGATATCTCCGCTTTTTAATACCCTATGTTTGCCATAGCTTTCCTTAATAGGAGCAAGCTTTCTTCTTTTTTTTTTTTTTCTGAAACTTTAGTAGATTTTTTTAATATAAATGTATTTATTTTAATTGGAGGTTAATTACTTAATATTGTTTTGTTTTGTTTTGTTTTTTTAATTTCATGACTGCAGACTCCATCTGCAGTGGTTTTGGAGCCTAAGCAAAGAAACTCCATCACTGTTTCTGGTCTTTCCCATTCTGTTTGCCATGAAATGGCTGGACAGAATGCCATTATCTTGGTTTTTGAATGTTAAGTTCCAGGTCAGCTTTTTGACTCACTTTCACCCTCATCAAAAGGCTCTTAAGTTCCTCTTCATTTCTGTCATTAGGATGGTGTCATCTGCATATGTGAGATTGTTGATATTTCCCCTGGCAATCTCAATTCCAGCTTGTGATTCATCCAGCCTGGTATTTCACATGATATACTCTGCATAGAAGTTAAATAAGCAAGATGACAATACACAGCCTTGTGGCACTCTTTTCCCAATTTTTAACTATTCAGTTGTTCCATGTTGGTTAAATAAAGAATACATATATAATCAATGGCATCTTATGTGACATCAGTTCACTTCAGTTCAGTTCAGTCGCTCAGTCATGTCTGACTCTTTGAGACCCCATGAATTGCAGCACGCCAGGCCTACCTGTCCATCACCAACTCCCGGAGTTCCCCCAAACCCATGTCATTGAGTAGGTGATGCCATCCAGCCATCTCATCCTCTGTCATCCCCTTCTCCTCCTGACCCCAATCCCTCCCAGCATCAGAGTCTTATCTGATGAGTCAACACTTCGCATGAGGTGGCCAAAGTATTGAAGTTTCAGCTTTAGCATCAGTCCTTCCAATGAACACCCAGGATTGAACTCCTTTAGAATGGACTGGTTGGATCTCCTTGCAGTCCAAGGGACTATAAAGAGTCTTCTCCAACACCATAGTTCTAAAGCATCAATTCTTCAGCCCTCAGCTTTCATCGCAGTCCAACTGTCACATCCATACACGACCACTGGAAAAACGATAGCCTTGATTAGACGGACCTTTTTTGGCAAAGTAATGTGTCTGCTTTTCAATATGCTATCTAGGTTGTTCCTAACTTTCCTTCCAAGGAGTAAATGTCATTTAATTTCATGGCTGTAGTCACCATCTGCAGTGATTTTGGAGCCCCCAAAAATAAAGTCTGACACTGCTTCCACTGTTTTCCCATCTATTTCCTATGAAGTGATGGGACCAGATGCCATGATCTTAGTTTTCTGAATGTTGAGCTTTAAGCCAACTTTTTCACTCTCCTTTTTCACTTTCATCAACAGGCTTTTTAGTTCCTCTTCACTTTCAGCCATAAGGGTGGTGTCATCTACATATTGAGGTTATTGATATTTCTCCCAGAAATCTTGATTCCAGCTTGTGCTTCTTCCAGCCAAGATTTTCTCATGATGTACTCTGCATAGAAGTTAAATAAGCAGGGTGACAATATACAGCCTTGACAGACTCCTTTTCGTATTTGGAACCAGTTTGTTGTTCCATGTCCAGTTCTAACTGTTGCTTCTGGACCTGCATATAGGTTTCTCAAGAGGCAGGTCAGGTGGTCTGGTATTCCCATCTCTTTCAGAATTTCCCACAGTTTATTGTGATCCACACAGTCAAGGGCTTTGGCATAGTCAATAAAGCAGAAATAGATGTTTTCTGGAACTCGCTTCCTTTTTCCATGATCCAGCGGATGTTGGCAATTTGATCTCTGGTTCCTCTGCCTTTTCTAAAACCAGCTTGAACATTTTCAAGTTCATGATTCACATATTGCTGAAGCCTGGCTTGGAGAATTTTGAGCATTACTTTACTAGCATGTGAGATGAGTGCAATTGTGTGGTAGTTTGAGCATTCTTTGGCATTGCCTTTGGAATTGGAATGAAAACTGACCTTTTCCAGTCCTGTGGCCACTGCTGAGTTTTCTAAATTTGCTGGCATATTGGGTTCAGCACTTTCACAGCATCATCTTCCAGGATTTGAAATAGCTCAACTGAAATTTCATCACTTCCACTAGCTTTGTCCTAAGTGATGCTTTCTAAGGCCCACTTGACTTCACATTCCAGGATGTCTGGCTCTAGGTGAGTGATCATACCATTGTGAGTATCTTTGTCATGAAGATCTTTTTTGTACAGGTCTTCTGTGTACTCTTGCTACCTCTTCTTAATATCTTCTGCCTCTCTTAGGTCCATATCATTTCTGTCCTTTATTGAGCCCATATTTGCATGAAATATTCCTTTGGTATCTCTAATCTTCTTGAAGAGATCTCTAGTCTTTCCCATTCTGTTGTTTTCCTCTATTTCTTTGCATTGATCATTGAGGAAGGCTTTCTTATCTCTCCTTGCTATTCTTTGGAACTCTGCATTCAGATGCTTATATCTTTCCTTTTCTCCTTTGCTTTTCACTTCTCTTCTTTTCACTGCTATTTGTAAGGCCTCCCCAGACAGCCATTTTGCTTTTTTCATTTTTTTCCATGGGGATGGTCTTGTCCCTGACTCCTGTACAATGTCACAAACCTCTGTCCATAGTTCATGAGGCACTCTATCAGATCTAGTCCCTTAAATCTATTTTTCACTTCCTTTTATAATCATAAGGTATTTGATTTAGATCATACCTGAATGGTCTAATGGTCTACTTTCTTCAATTTCAGTCTGAATTTGGCACTAAGGAGTTCATGATCTGAGCCACAGTCAGCTCCCGGTCTTGTTTTTGCTGACTGTATAGAGCTTCTCCATCTTTGGCTGCAAAGAATATAATAATCTGATTTCAGTGGTGACCATCTGGTGATGTCCATGAGTAAAGTCACACTTATGTGACATGGCACCCCTTTATTTGTCTGACCTTATGATTATGACATAACTCCACTCCAGGCTCACTGTACTGTTGTTCCTCCAACATCCTGGAGGTGTCCCTATCTCAGCTTTGGACATGCTGAACCTTGCCCAGAATCCTCTCTCGTTAGAGGCACACTTCATTTCCTCATCCCTTCCATTCTTAATCCTATTTCTACGTCTTAAAGAAGACTTTCCTGTCCAATGCATTTAAATATTACCTTCTCATTCTGACTCATGCCAACTTATTTTCTACTTTTCTTGTTTTATTTTGTGTTCTTCTTATCACTTATCTAACATACTGACATACAGGTGTTACTTGAGTTAAATTTTTGACTATTTTCCTCATTGGAATATAAATTTCTTGAGAGCAGGGATTCTGGTTTGTCTTGTTTACTATAATTCAGGATCACAATAATATTTTTACATGAAGACATGAATGAACTTACTGCAATACAAAGTAAATAAAATACTGAAAAATTTGATCCAAAAAATATTTTACTTTTTTTCCTATAGGAGGGCAAATCAGCTAATATTCCTTTTCAGACTCAGAATTCTATGATTCTGTAAAGCATATATTTAATAGAGATATCTTATGCAAATACACACAAATTTTGTATCATTTCACTATAAGGGAATTAAGCATCTCAAAAATAGAAAGAAGAGAGGCAAAGTATACATCTGGAAAGGAAAAAATTAAAGAGTCTGGCTTTTGCTGTATTTCTCTCCCAATTACTGATGACACATTCCTGGGGAAATAAAGAAAAGTCATGTTTTCTAATATTCTTGTAGGCATGCTGGTAATTGGATCATCTTGTAAAAAGACTAATTCTATGTTAGGGGGGAGTGCCTTTACACATGAAAGGCACTTAGCACCATGCCCATGCTATATATATTTATACTAAACAAATCTATGAGTTGATGAGTTATGGAGTCCTAGACAATGTCTCATAAGCTATAGAATTATCTGGGTTATAACATGGAAGTATTGGTTGTGTAAACCCTCTCTGTTGTATAAGGTGACCACACACCTCACTTAGAGATAACATCTACTGCTTTGACCACAGAAAGAATGTCAGATGCAGAAAGGAAGAACATGGGTAACCATGAAGAATATCCCCAATTCTAACTGTTCTCTTTGGGCCTCTTGTCTTCTTGTTTCCTTAAAATAATTAATAACATCTGATAGCTCAGCATCAAATAGCTAAAATATCTTCAGAGGTTGATTCTGGAGCATAGTTGAAAAGGCATAGTTTGTAAATATTAAAATCTTAAAATTAGGAGACCTGAAGTTCAGGTTTATCCCTTACCAAAATATCTTGAGGAGTTTACTAAATATCTTTAAGCCTGGTTTCTTCGTTTATAAAATAAAGATAATACTTCAAAGGTGGAGATGAGACATAAAAAGATAGTATATTTTAAATATCAGTTGCCAAGGAAATATTGAATGTATATGTTTACCAGTATGCATATGTTAGACTCATCTTTTGTTGGAGTAGCAGATAAATATATCAGAGATCTCATTTCATATCTTTAACATTAAATTTTTCATCAAAAAGAAATAGTTATCAGACAAATCTGATTCATGGTTAATAGGGTGGAATAGAGATGTTGTTATTTCATTCTTTCATGAGGGTTTGGAGATAAAGAAAGATATCAAGGTTATTAATCATCAACTCTGCAACTGGCAATGAACTAGGTGCTTTCCATACACTATTTCACCTAATGCTCAGAGGAGCTTCCAGATGTATTATAATCCTTCTTTTATAGAAAAAAATTACTGATGTTCAAATAGGTTACATAATGGAAGTAGATTAATTTACATTTTGCATTTGTCTCTGCCCTCAGTGCCTAACAGAGTAACTTGAACTTACTTATTAGATTTAATATATTATATAAGCAAACCCTAACAACTGATTTACAATAAGGCATAAAGGAATTACACACGTACACACACACACACACACACACACACACACACACACACATATATATAAAGCAGGCTTCCCAGGTGGTAAAGAATACACTTGACAATGAAGGAGATACAAGAGATGCAGATTACATCCCTGGATCAGGAAGATGCCCTGGAATAGGAAATGGCAACCCACTCAGCATTCTTGCCTGGAGAATCCTGTGGACAGAGGGCTACAGTCTATGGGGTCACAAAGAGTCAAACATGACTGTGCACACACACACACACACACACACACACACAAACACACACATATATAAAGCAGAAGACTGAAGGAAGACAGAAGTGGTAAACCAGTGGAAAAGGCTAAACTCCTAAAGAATGTGATAGTCAGACAGACAAGGAGGAATATCATATGACATCCCTTATATGTGGAATCTAAAAATAAATGATACAAACAAACTTGCTGACAAGACAGAAACAGACTCACAGACTCAGAAAAGGAGCTTATAGTTGCCAGGGAGGAAGGATAAGGGGAAGCGTCAATTAGGGAGCTTGGAATGAGCATGTACATACTGCTGTATTTAAAATGGATAGCTGACAAAGACCTACTGTATAGCATGGGGAACTCTGCCCAATGTTATGTGGCAGCCTGGAAGGGAGGGACATTTGGGGAAGAATGGATATATATCTATATGTATGGCTGAGTCTGCTGTTTACTTGAAATTATCACAATGTTGTTTGTTAATTGGCTATATATATAAAATAAAAAGAGAAGAAGAAAAAAATAATGCAAACACCATAAAATAACAAGCTTAGCAAATATCAGTTAAATTTTCACAGAAAATGTCATCATTTCTCAATTTACAAAAGGAAGAGGACCAATCAGGACATTTTCCTATAAATACAAAGATTAACAAGTTTGCAGTCTAAAGTTTGATGTTATGTATATTACATACTTAGATAACTTAGACCATATACAATGCATGCCTGCAAATTCAAACAATAAAAACAAAGAAAAGTTTTCACCATTTTAATTTCATTATTTAGAAAAGTTTCAAAATTCTGTTATGGTTTTGACGTTATCTCATTTCTTCTTTGAAGACTCTGGAATATAAACTTATTTATTTATTTTTTATTTCCCAGTGATATAGACTAATGACAAATGGCACTTGCCATTGGGCCTCTATTTTTTTTTTTTCTAATACCGTTAATACTTTAATTGTCTTTATCTAATCATTACATTCAATGCAATTTAATTTTAAGGAAAATATGTTCCAATTGAACCTCTCTAGAGTTCACCTTCTTGAAACAATCTATTCTGTAGTCATGCAGCAACTTATACAGAAACTTTCTGCCTTAAATATTGTCAGTGAGAGGGAAAAAAAAATGTCGAGCAAATGTGTCTCTTCAAATGGGAGAAAGTGACATTGCCAGTGAATAGAGGTGCTTCCTCTTATCTGTGCTTAATAACCTCTCTCACTGGCACCCATTCAGCTGCAACTTAGCACAAAGATATGTCTGCATGTCATTTAACAAGGCTGCATTAATACACCTAACCAATCAATGGCTTTTACCCACTCCACAAGGACACCAGTCTGTTACTATTACTAGACACTGTCAACAGAAAATGACACCAGAGTCACAAAGGCAAAATGATGTCAGTTTAATCAGAGAGGAGACAAAAAGGCAAACAATGCTACCTGGGACAGAAGTGCAACAAGGAGACTCAGAGGTTGGCATAAGCCACTCTTGGCAGGTCCCAGTGAAACCAGTTTGAAATTCAGTGATATAAAATCCAATAGAATGGCATAGACCATCAGAACTGTTTTCTCCCCATTCAATTAAAAGTGGGGACTGCTGTTGGCAGAAGGAAAGTCTGTAACAAAATATTGGAATAAGATGAAACTTGAATAGACTTTATAGGAAATCAAACTATTTTTCTTTCCAAGAAAAGACCAGGAGCCTAAATTATATTAAGATCTGTTTAATCAATTGCTTGTTTCCTTTCCATGGAAAATCAAATAGATGTTGTTAAAAGTCTTATTATATTAAGCCAGCAGCTTTGAATTGGTATGTGTATACACTGATGAGATAGCTGTTCATATTAAGTAGTGATAATAATGATGGATTTGCACAATTATGCATGTGGAATAGGCCTTAGAGATGATCTGGCCCAACCTGCTCATTTTACAGATGAGAGAACTGAATCTGAGACAGGATGAGTGAAGTGCCTCGGCGCACAAGGGCAGTGGCAGGCTCCTGGCTCTCAGTCTAGTGTTTCTTCCAAAGCACTGTTGAAAGTTCACATTTTACAATAATAATGTAATTTTTATCTAGAAAAAAGGATTTAATTAATTTTTCATGTACATGAAATGTGTGTTATTTGTGAAACAGTGAAGGGGAATTATTTTAATTGTTACTTCAAATAGAACAGTTGTAAACAATGAAGTATCATTCTACTGACTCGACCCTGTAAACCCTATAAGATTTCCTTTTCTACTTGCCTCAGAAAAACTTGTGGATGTTTGGTGCCTTTAAAATATACTAGAGACAAGGGCCACAACTAAGTCAATAAGAGCTGTATGAAAGCATAAAATATACTGGTAAAATGTCAGAAATGCCATATTCAATCCCCCACTGCCCTAATCTGAGTTATTTGGCTGGCTCATGACCCAATTTTCACAAGGTTCAGTATTTTGGACTTGTCTCTGACATTGTCTGCCCTGTCTCTTTATGTAGAATAGAAAGCCAGTGCTGACTGTGCTCCCCACTTGAGATAACTCTTTTGGTCAAATTTGGCCCATTCTTTCTTTTAATTCCATCCCCTGCACTTTGGTTTCTGTTACATCATGTAGCTCTGGGATGGGTTATCCATATGGAGAGCCAGGTGGATAAGCCTTTTCCCCCAGATGCATTCCAGATAGCTTTCTGCCTTGGGCTGATAACTATTTCAAAATTTGAAATATTATCTAAAGAGGTTAGATAATAAAAGAAGGGTAACTTTGAAACCAAATTTCAACTATGTGTGAAATAGCTGGTAAGAAGTTGCTGTATAACACAGGGAGCCCAGCCTGACTCTCTCTGGTGACCTAAGAGGTAGGATGGGGGAAGGAGAGGGAAATTCAAGAGGGAGGGAGATACACACACACACACACACACACACACACACACATACACACACACACACATATATAATTATGGCTGATTTGCATTGTTGCAGAGTAGAAACCAACACAATGTTATAAAGCATTTTTCTTTTAATTAAAAATAAATTTAAATAATTTAAAATAGTCAAAAAAAAATGAAGAGGTCTATTTCAACCTTTCAAAAATCAATGTACCTTTTGAATAAATAAGTATCTCAAGGATTCTCTGCCTCTGATACTGATATAAGAATTTAATGGTTATTTGTGGCAATAAGAGTTAGTATTTGCATGGCCTATACAGAATGTGTTGGGCACATTCTGTTGGAGTTCTGTTATAAAAAAATATATGTATCTTTTTATTTTCAAAATTTTAAATTATAAAAGATTTACTATGCTTATTCAAGCTTCATATACCTTCCCCTAAGCTTCTAATACCTCATTTAATTTTCCCTGTGCCTCAGTTTGGGACTTCTGATTTAGAGAGTGAATGCACACACAGTACTATAATATTTTTCTCCTCCTTGTCTCTCTGTCTTTCATCTCTCCCAACTCAGGTAATTTCATCATGAGGCAATTTTTTTTCTCACATATTCTTATATTTTCCTCTCAGTTTCCTTTGGCAACACCGGTCCTCTGCAGTATTATCTCAGAAAAGTTTTCCTTCTGTTTATCCCCTTAATTTCATTATTAAACAGAGGGAGTGAGAATTATAATTATTATGGTTAATTTATATAAGGATTGCCCCAGCTTAATTTAAAAAAAAGATAATATCCTTTCCTTGGTAATGGGAAGAATAATCACTAAGTGGTATCAACTTTGACAATCCTTTAACATTTCTAAAAATTGTAGCAAAATCCCTCTCTATTTTTGATTTGCTTCTACAGTCAAGTTTAAAGATTTTATTTCACATATAAATTGTCATTCTGCTTTGTATTGAAAGGTTGATAAACTTTTTTTATCTAAAGTTATATAACTACATTTTGGGTTAAACATAAACCCTATATATACTGTAAATGCATTCTAAGTAATCAAGTTACAATAATTTCTGGAACCACCATTTTGTAAACCGAGAACTGTTTAGGGCAATTTTTTAAATTTCAAAAACAATGTAGAAAAATTACATTTTAAAATGGTGGCTATAAAAGCACCTCAAAAGTCCACTAACAGACAAATGGATAAAGAAAATGTGTATGTGTGTGCGTGTGTGTGTTCAGTTGTATCTGACTCTTTGAAACTCCATGGACTGTAGCCTGCCAGGCTCCTCCATCCTTTGTATTTTCCAGGCAAAAATACTGGAGTGGCTTGCTATTACCTACTTCAGAGTATATTCCTGACCCAGGGGTCAAACTGGCATCTCATTTGTCTTTTGTGTTGGCAGGCAGATTCCTTACCACTAGTGCCACTTGGGAATATGTGGTGTGTTTGTGTGTGTGTGTATGTATAGTGGTGCTTTAGTAACTGAGCCATATCTGACTCTTGTGAGCCCATGGACTGTAGCCCACCAGGCTACTCTGTTCATGGGATTCTCCAGGCAAGAATAGTGGAGTGGGTTGCCATTTCTTCCTCTGGGTGATCTTCCAGACCTAGGAATCAAGGAATCAAAGCCGGGTCTCCTACATTACAGGCAGATTCTTTATCCACTGAGATACAAGGGAAGCTTTTATATATATGGAATATTATAATGGAAATGATAGAATGTCCTTCTTTTATAACTAATGATATTCCATTAATAATAATAACAATATATAATGGAATATTAGTAGAGCTATAAAAAAAGGAAATTCTACCATTTACAAAATCATGGATAGACCTGGAAAAGACATGCTAAGTAAGGTAAACCAGTTACAGAAAAATAAATATTGTATTATTCTACTTGTATGAGGTATTAAAAATAGTCAAATCTATAGAAGCAGAAATAGGATGGTGGTTGGCAGGGTATAGGAGAAGGGAGAAATGGAAATTGCTATCCAATAGGTATATGATTACAACTATACAACATGCCTGAGTTCTAGACACCAGCTATAAAACATAGTGTCTACATTTAATAATACAGTACTTGCAATGAAAAAATTGCTGAGAACAGATTTTACCAAAAAAAAAGGCAAAGTGACATATGAAACCCTTGGAGGTGATGAACATATGAACATATTTATTACCTTGATTATACTGTTAGTATAAGAGTTTTATGTTTATTCACATTCATCCAATTGCATACATTATGTATATGCAGTTATTTATTTATCACTTATGCCTCAAAAAGCTGTAAAAAATACATTTTGTTAAACAGTGAGGCTATGGAGAGTAATGATGAGTCAGATATTAATCAGGTAAGAAATAAGACATAAATAGTGATTTTTCCCCTCTGTACCAAAATAGAATAGAGGTTGTTGGGTCTAAAGTCAGACTAAGTTCAAAATCTCGTTCCACTATTAACTACCATGAACAAAATGCTCAATTTTCTCTTCCTTTCTTAATCTGTAAAATAAAGACAGTATTAATACCTCTTTCCTAGAGCTGTTAGAAAAGACAAATGAGAGAACACACATTAAGCATTTGGAGCCATGCCTGGCATCCACTAAGGGTTAGCAACGATGATTATGATAATAAATAGTGATACTCTCTAGCTCTGAAGGACTGCTCTGACTTCAGTGATGTCTGCTCTCTTGTGCTGATGTTCTACACAGGAAATGAGGTCATCATTCAACTTCCTGATACATGAAAAGACATACATTGGTTACCTGATTCCTTTACTGGCTTACTTTCAACTCTTGCAAGCAGTTATGATTTTCCATAGTAGTTACTTATCCTTATAATTCAAAGGGATATTTATTTAGAATATGCTGCTGCTGCTGCTAAGTCACTTCCATCGTGTCTGACTCTGTGCGACCCCATAGACAGCAGCCCACCTGGTTCCGCCATCCCTGGGATTCTCCAGGCAAGAACACTGGAGTGGGTTGCCATTTCCTTCTCCAATGCATGAAAGGGAAAAGTGAAAGTGAAGTCGCTCAGTTGTGTCCGACTCTTTGTGACCCCATGGACTGCAGCCCACCAGGCTCCTCCATCCATGGGATTTTCCAGGCAAGAGTACTGGAGTGGGTGGCCATTGCCTTCTCCAACTTAGAATATAGCATGTAGTAAATTCTTTCCTTTCAGATCTCATTAATAATTTATGTCTTCCTGATATTAGTTTTGTCTGCTTATCTCTGAATCATTTTATAATCTCAACTCATTCATCCATCCATTATAGGTATATTATATTCATGTTTTAAAATAATATAATGCCTAAGGGCCACAAGGTAATAGTATTCTACTACAAATACAACAGTATTTAATTTTATAAATAAGCATATTGGATTTAGTTTACAGCAGTGCATTTCAAAATTTGATTTGCCTATGAAAGATCTGCTATCTTATTGACACGCAGTGTGTCTTTGTTAGGGCCCAAGAATTTCTATTTTTAATAAACTCCCCAAAGATGGTAATTTTGCTGGTCAATGTCAGCACACTTTGTTCCACACAAGATTTATAGAACATTATTATGATCTTTACTATTTAAACACATTAGAATAACAGATCTAATTTTAACTTTCAGGTTTTAGAATTGGGGTTTGGGAGTCAATACTAGAAATTCTAGTTTACAATTGTTTGCTGCTGCAGGAATTTGATTTGATGTTGTTTTTGTTTGCATGTATATTTAATTTTAACTAGGTATATTTTTAGTATCATAACTTTAATACTTTGATTGAATTCATCAACATACAAGATAGTTTTCAAGTGAGAATAAGAGAACTGACATGACATTATATCCAAACATGAATTTTAAATGAATGTTACCAAGTCTTGTCTCTCTGTGACAAGTTTAAGTTTTAAAATATAGCAAAGTTTTAAAAATACCTTTAGTTCTTCTAGTGGTATACACTACAGTTCAGAAGCAGTCAAACTGATACTTCACTGCAAATCTTCTGCTTTAAATAGCACTGGTTAGAGACTGGGGAAAGCATGCAATATTAACAATATGACAAGAAGAGAAGAGTAGAGAGGAAAGAGAAATGTCAAACTGTGAAAATATATTCAAGTAGAAAAGAAACATGTTCTTGGTAAGGGTACATCATGTTGGGCTTATATACTGCAATATAGATGAATAAGGTACGAGAAAGAAAGGTTCTACTCATCATTAATTGAGTTTATGAAGTCCTGTTTTTTTTCTGATTCAGCACATTGATACATTTTTAAAATATAAAAGTTTTGAAAGAGAAAAAAGATACCTATAGCTATCATCATTCTTTCTATCTGTAATCCTAAGAAAGATAAAAGAGAAATGGAAATGCAAGTGAATTTTTATAAAATTCCATTAGATATGACAGTAGGGGGATTAAGTGATTACTTCTCTTCTTTTGAGTTTTTCATTCTGAAACAATTTTAGATTTTCAGAGACTTGCAAGAATGGTACAGAGTGTTTTTATGCATCTTCTCAGCTTCCCCTAAAGTTAACATTTCACCAAAGCATGGTGCATTTATCAAAGCTAAGAAATTAACATTGGCACAAGACTGCACTATACTACAGTATTTAATGTTCATCAATTTTCTCAATACTATTTCTTTTCTTTTTCAGAATCTAATCTAATTTACCACATTATATTTATTCATGTTTCCTTGGTCTCCTCTAGGGCTTCCCTGGTGGCTCAGAAGGTAAAAAATCTGCCTGCAATGTAAAAGACCTGGGTTCAATTCCTGGGTTGAGAAGATCCCGGAGAGGGACATAGCATCCCACTCCAGTATTCTTGCCTGGAGAAACCCCACAGACAGAGTAGCCTGGTGGGCTAAAGTCCATGGGGTTGCAAAAAGTTGGATATGACTGAGCAACTCAGCACAGAACAGTCTCCTCTAACTTGTGATAGTTTCTTAAGTCTTCCTCTGTTTAAAAGTCATTGGCAATTCTGAAAAGTACTGGAGACATATTTTACAGATTGGCCCTCAGTTTGGGTATTTTTGTTACTAGATTGTAGTTATGAATTAAAAAATAATAATAATATCTCAGAGGTGGAGTTACCTTTTCAAAGCATCAGATCAAAGGGTACATAATATCAACATGACTTATTTCAATTGATGTTAATTTTGATCACTTAGTTAAGATGACTTATGCATGATTTATCTACAGTGAAGTAACTTTTTTTTTTTCCATTTCCACTCTATAGTCATAAATGAGTCACTGAATCTAGGCCATCCTTAAAGAGGAGTCAAGTAACATCTATCTCCTAGAGAAAGGAGTATTGTTATAGGTAGAGTTATAACCCCTTAAAGACATTCCTTTCCTAATCCCCAGAATGTGAATATGTATTTCACTGGCTGTCTTCAAGATTTTATCTTCATAAGTTTAAAGATGATAGAACTAAATAAGCCTTTTGCATTTATCTTATTTGGTTTGTCTGATCTTCTTAGATCTGTGGTTCTATGATACCACCAATTTTGGAAGTGATCAGGATAATTTCTTCAGATAATTCTGTGTTGTTTTTTCCTTTTTCTTCTTCTGGAAATTCAATTATGATTATTTCAAATCATTTGAATTTATCCATAATGGAATTATGCTGTGTTTTCTTTCTTTTCCACTATTTTGTTCTTTGGTTTTTATCTCGGTAATATTTATTGAACTCTTTTCATTTTCATTGATTCATTCCTGTGGCTAAGTCGCTTCAGTTGTGTCCGACTCTGCATGACCCTTTAGACGACAGCTCACCAGGCTCTCCCGTCCCTGGGATTCTCCAGAGAAGAATACTGGAGTGGGTTGCCATTTCCTTCTCTAATGCATGAAAGTGAAAAGTGAAAGTGAAGTCGCTCAGTCATGTCTGACCCTCAGTGACCCCATGGACTGTAGCCTACCAGGCTCCTCCTCCTCCTTGCCAGGATTTTCCAGGCAAGAGTACTGGAGTGGGTTGCCATTGCCTTCTCTGTGATTCATTCCTAGATTGTGTTTATTTGGTAGATAAGTCCTTCAAAGGAATTCTTTAGTTCTATTATGATGTTTTTGATTTCTAGCATATTCAATTAAATTTTTCTTACAGTTTCCATCTTTGCACAAATTATCTGCACTATCTGGCATGTATTCACGATTTTCATTAAAATCTTTAACTTTAATTTTTTTAATTGTGTTTTTATATCTCCTTGATTTAAAAGTTCTAGGATTTATGTCCTATATGAATTTTGATCTGGTGGTTATTTTGTTTATTCAAAACTGTGTTTTTTCTCTCCTTTATGTTTGAATCACAACTTTTTTTTTTTTGAAGTGTAATGTGTTATACTGAATTTTATATTGATATATTTCATTCTTATGTCTGGAAACGAACATGCTTTTCTCTCTCGTAGGACTTTTTTTTAATATAAATTTATTTATTTTAATCTAGTAGGACTTTAATGGGTGTTTGGGATGGTGGTGAATAGTGGTTGTGCTGGTGTTATCAGGTGTTGGGCTGGGTTTAAAGTATATCTTTGCTATGGTTAACCTCAGTGCACAGAAGGTTTAAACTCTTCTAGCAATGCCTTACGGAGAAGGCAATGACACCCCACTCCAGTACTCTTGCTTGGAAAATCCCATGAATGGAGGAGCCTGGTGGGCTGCAGTCCATGGGATCGCAAAGAGTCAGACATGACTGAGCGACTTCACTTTCACTTTTCACTCTCATGCATTGGAGAAGGAAATGGCAACCCACACCAGTGTTCTTGCCTGGAGAGTCCCAGGGACAGAAGAGCCTGGTAGGCTGCCATCTCTGGGGTCGCACAGAGTTGGACACAACTAAAGTAGCTTAGCAGCAGCAGCAGCAGTAGCAGCCATGCCTTATGGTTATGGTACTGGCTTATTTCCTAGATATTTTTCTCTGTTTGTGTCTTACAATGATTTTAACTCTTTCTTTGCTCCTTCAGTTCAGTTCAGTTCAGTTCAGTCATTCAACTGTGTCTGACTTTTTGCGACTCCATGGACTGCAGCACACGAGGCTTCCAAGTCCATCTCCAATTCCCAGAGTTTACTCAAGCTCATGTCTATAGTCAGTGACAACATCCAACTATCTCATTCTCTGTCATCCCCTTCTCCTCCTTCCTTCAATCTTTCCTAGCTTCTTTTCAAATTTTCCTAGGGTCTTTTCAAATGAGTCAGTTCTTCGCATCAGATGGCTGGAGTATTGGAGTTTCAGCTTAAGTATCAGTCCTTTCAATGAATATTCATGACTGATTTCCTTGAGGATGGACTGGTTGGATATCCTTGCAGTCCAAGGACCTCTCAAGAGTCTTCTCCAACACCACAGTTCAAAAGCATCAATTCTTCAGTGCTCAGCTTTCTTTATAGTCCAACTCTTAAATCCATGGATGACTACTGGAAAAGCCATAGCTTTTACTATATAGACCTTTGTTGGGAAAGTAATGTCTCTGCTTTTCAATGTGCTGTCTAGGTTGGTCATAACTTTTCTTCCAAGGAACAAGCATCTTTTAATTTCATGGCTGCAGTCACGATCTGCAGAGATTTTGGAGCCCCCCAAAATAAATTATCTCACTGTTTCCATTTTTTCCCATCTATTCGCCATGAAATGATGGGACCCGATGCCACAATCTTAGTTTTCTGAATGTTGAGCTTTAAGCCAACTTTTTCACTCTCCTCTTTCACTTTCGTCAAGTAGCTCTTTAGTTCTTCTTTGCTTTCTTCTATGCTTTCCATAAGAGTGGTGTCATCTGCATATCAGAGGTTATTGATATTTCTCCCAGCAATCTTGATTCCAGTTTGTCCTTCTTCCAGCCCAGCGTTTCTCATGATGTACTCTGCATATAAGTTAAATAAGAAAGATGGCAATATACAGCCTTGATGTACTCCTTTTCCTGTTTGGAACCAGTCTGTTGTTCCATGTCTGGTTCTAACTGTTGATTTCCTGACCTGCATACTGATTTATCAGGAGGCAGGTCAGGTGGTCTGGTATTCCCATCTCTTTCAGAATTTTCCACAGTTTGTTGTGATCCACACAGTCAAAGGCTTTGGTGTATTCAATAAAGCAGAAGTAGTTGTTTTCCTGGAACTCTCTTGCTATATCCATGATTCAAAGAATGTTGGCATTTTGATTTCTGGTTCCCTTTGCTCCTTAGAGAGATTATAGTCCTATAGTCCTTTTAGCTCTGTTTTGCTGTCATTATTATCCGACAATTGTTAGTTTGCTGAGGGGTGATAGTGAATGCATTTTCTTGTTTTGATTAAGCTTAAACAATCTATTAAGGCAATTAGTCTTGATCTTGAGCCTGAATATCCAGGTATAATGTAATCTGTTAGCTTAGCTTCTGTCCCACCCTAGGCCTGGACCTAATATAAATTATTGCCCATCCCACGTACCCCCACGTTAAGCTTTTTTTTTTTTTGGTTCATAGTCCCTTCTTCAACTGCTGTGTGTATCCACTATGGCCTTTGGGTTTATTTCCCTCCCTCCTGTAGATTTAGGCTTTTGTTTCCTAGGTGATATTCAGGAGATAGGTCTGAGAAAGATTTTTCTCACCTCTTCTAGCTATAGATGTCTGCCATGGGCCTTAGGCTACAGATTATTTTTTCCTTCTTCGGGCTTTTGGATTTTTTTTTTCCTTGTGGAAAATGACTGGATCTAGGCAGAGTTTCTGAGTGGCTGTCTTCTCCCTGCCTAGCCAGGACTATCAGGAAAACTTTCATAGAATTCCCTTTGATTTGTTCTCATTGAATTGGTGGAATTCCCAGGAGAAAGAGCTTGTAAGTGAATGGGAATCCTTTCTTTCTCAATCTGGGGACATCAGGTGCTTTACACTCTCATGACAGCCCATACTTGGGGGTTTAGCAATTTAATAAAAAATTCTCATTGAATATTTTTCACAATTTATATGACATTCAGTGGCATCTTCCCCCATTTAAGGAATTGCTTGGGCTTTTTCTGCCTGTGGTACCCTTTCTAGATTTCAGATTCATTTGCTCTGTAACTTCAGTTCTTTGATGAGTTTCTGGAAATCATTAATTTTAAGTTTGTTGAGCATTTTCACTTGTAAGTGTGGGAGCAACATTCTTTGCAATTCTTTATATATCTTGAACTAAAATTGGAAAAAAGATTATCTCTTTTTAAATTTCAGTCAGTATTAACTTGCAGATGTTCTTTGATATATTGTGGTCACTTGGTAATAACTTGTAGAAATAGAGTAATTCCAAAAGTCAGGTATAAGTGAGAAACAATCTTTTCTAAATTTCTTCATCTCCTGTTCTACAGGACAGGAATCGATAGGATACTCATGCTGCTGCTGCTGCTAAGTCGCTTCAGTCATGTCCAACACTGTGCCACCCCAGAGACAGCAGCCCACCAGTCTCCCCCGTCCCTGGGATTCTCCAGGCAAGATCACTGGAGTGGGTTGCCATTTCCTTCTGCAATGCATGAAAGTGAAAAGTGAAGTCTCTCAGTCGTGTCCGACTCCTAGTGACCCCATGGACTGCAGCCCACCAGGCTCCTCCGTCCATGGGATTTGCCAGGCAAGAGCACTGGAGTGGGTTGCCATAAGTACTACTTAAAAAATTCAAGACACACATTTGTCAAATGTATTTGGAGAAAATAACTGCTTTAACCCTATTACACAACATTTCCTGCTGTGAATTTCCCAGAGTCTTTAATATGTAAATGAGTCTGGCCAATCAACAGAATGATAGTATACTAGTTCTCAAACTTATTTCAACAAGAAATATTTCTTCCCTTCTGAAAATAGCAGGAAAGTTATTTATAGTCAGAAAACACTTTGTAACACATGCCTAAATTAGCCAAGTAGCATACAAAGTAAACTCGACTCTCATGTTTCTGTATTGTGAAACTTCATATCTGCTCCAAAAGCGATGGGCTATTTTCCTCTGAATAGACACCTGACATTCCAGGCCACCCTGGGAGAAAACACCAGGAAAAAATCTCTTTGGATTGGCCTGATAGTTGGGGCCTTATCACATGGATCACAGCCTTGTCTAACTCAATGAAACTTTGAGCCATGGCATGTAGGGCCACTCAAGAAGGAAGGCATGATGGAGAAATCTGATAGAATGTAGTTCACTGGAGAAGGGAATGGCAAACCACTTCAGAATTCTTGCCTTGAGAACCCTATGAACAGTATGAAAAGCAAAAAGATATGACACTGAAAGATGAACTCCCCAGGCACTTCATAGGTGTCCAATATGCTACTAGAGAAGAGTGGAGAAAATAACTCCAGAAAGAATGAGGAGAGGAGCCAGTCAAAAACAACGCCCAATTGTGGATGTGATTGCTGATCGAAGTAAAGTCCAATGCTGGAAAAAACAATATTGCATAAGACTTGGGATGTTAGGTCCATGAATCAAGATAAACTGAAGTGGCTAAACAAGAGATGACAAGAGTGAACATTGACATTTTAGGAATCAGTGAATTAAAATGGACTAGAATGGGTGAATTTAACTCAAATGACCATTATATAAACTACTGTGGGCAAAAATTCCTTAGAAGAAATGGAATACCCCTCATAGTCAACAAAAGAATCTGAAATGCAGTACTTGAGTATAATCTCAAAAAGGACAGAATAATCTTTGTTTGTTTCCAATGCTAACCATTCATTATCATAGTAATCCAAATCTATGCCCCAACCAGTAATGCTGCAGAAGCTGAAGTTGAATGGTTCTGTAATGTCCTACAAGACCTTCTAGAACTAACACCCAAGAAAGATGTCCTTTTCATCATAGGGGACTGGAATGCAAAAGTAGGAAGTCAAGAGATACCTGGATGAACAGGCAAATTTGGCCTTGGAGTACAAAATGAAGCAGGGCAAAGGCTAACAGGGTTTTGACAAGAGAACACACTGGTCATAGCAAACACCCTAGTTCAACAATACAAGAGAAGATACTACACATGGACATCATCCAATGGTCAATATCAAAATCAAATTGATTATATTTTTGCAGCTGAAGATAGAGAAGCTCTTTACAGTCAGCAAAAACAAGATTGGAAGATGTCTGTGGCTCAGATCATGAACTGCTTATTGCCAAATTCAGACTTAAATAGAAGAAAGTAGGGAAGACCACAAGACCATTCAGGTATGACCTAAATCAAATCCTTTCCAATTGTACAGTGGAAATGACAAATAGATTCAAGAGATTAGATCTGATGGACAGAGTGCTTGGAGAATTATGGATATAGGTTCATGGCATTGGACATTATGTAGTGATCAATACCATCCCCAAGAAAAAGAAATGCAAAAAGGCAAAATGCTTGTCTGAGGAAGCCTTGCAAATACCTGAGAAAAAAAGAGAAAAGAAAGGCAAAGGAGAAAGGTAAGATATACCCATTTGAATGCAGACTTCCCAAGAATAGCAAGGAGAGATAAGAAAGCCTTCCTCAGTGATCAATGCAAAGAAATAGAGGAAAACAATAGATTGGGAAAGACTAGAGATCTCTTCAAGAAAATCAGTGATACAAAGGGAGTATTTCATGCAGCGATGGGCACAATAAAGGACAGAAATGGTATAGACTTAATAGAAGGAGAAAATATTAAGAAAAGGTGCCAAGAATACAGATAAGAACCATATAAAAATGATCTAAATGAACCAGATAACCATGATGGTGTAATCTCTCACTTAGGGGCAGACATCCTATAATGCTTAATCAAGTGGACCTTAGGAAGCATCACTATAAATAACGCCAGTGGAGGTGATGGAAGTCCATTGAGCTATTTCAAATCCTAAAAGATGAGGCTGTTATATGCTGCACTCAATATGCCACTGGCATATTTGGAAAACTCAGCAGTGGCCACAGCCTGGAAAAGGTGTTTTATCTCCAACCCCCCAAAAAAGCAATGCCAAAGAATGTTCAAAATACCTAACCAATGCAGTCATCTCACACCATAGCAAAGTAATGCTGAAAATTTTCCAAGCCAGTCTTCAACAGTACGTGAACCATGAACTTCCAGATGATCAAGCTGGATTTTAAAAAGGCAGAGGAACCAGAGATCAAATTGTCAATATCCATTGGGTCATCAAAAAAGCAAGAGAGTTCCATAAATGCATCTACTTCTGCTTTATTGAGTACACCAAAGCCTTTAACTCTGTGGATCACAATAAACTGTGGAAAATTCTTAAAGAGATGGGAATACCAGACCACCTGACCTGCTTCCTGAGAAATCTGTATACTGGTCAAGAAGCAACAGTTAGAACCAGACATGGAACAATGGACTGGTTCCAAATTTGGAAAGGAGTATTTCAAGGCTGTATATTGTCACCCTGCTTATTTAACTTGTATGCAGAATACATTATGCTAAATGCTGCACTGGATGAAGCACAAGCTGGAATCAAGATTCCGAGGAGAAATATCAATAACCTCAAATACGCAGATGACACCACCATTATGGCAGAAATGAAGAGGAATTAAAGAGCCTCTTGATGAAAGTGAAAGAAGAGAGTGAATAAGCTGGCTTAAAACTCAACATTCAAAACACTAAGATCATCGCATCAGGTCCCATCACTTCATGGCAAGTAGATGGGAAAACATTGGAAACAGTAACAGATTTTATTTTCTTGGACTCCACAACCACTGCAGATGCTGACTGCAGGCATAACATTAAAGGACATTTGCTCCTTGGGAGAAAAGCTATGACCAACCTGCTGCTACTGCTAAGTCGCTTCAGTCGTGTCCGACTCTGCATGACCCCATAGACTGCAGCCCACCAGGCTCCGCCATCCCTGGGATTCTCCAGGCAAGAACACTGGAGTGGGTTGCCATTTCCTTCTCCAATGCATGAAAGTGAAAAGTGAAAATTGAAAGTGAAGTCGCTCAGTCGTGTCCGACTTTTCACGACCCCATGGACTGCAGCCCACCAGGCTCCTCCGTCCGTGGGATTTTCCAGGCAAGAGTACTGGAGTGGGGTGCCATCGCCTTCTCTGTGACCGACCTAGACAGCATATTAAAAATCAGAGACATTACTTTTCTGACAAAGGCCCATCTAGTGAAAACTGTGGTTTTTCCAGTAGTCAAGTATGGATGTGAGAGTTGAACCATAAAGAAAGCTGAGTGCCAAAAAATCAAAGCTTTTGAACTATGGTGTGGAAAAAAAGTCTTGAGAGTTTCTTGGACAGCAAGGAGATCAACATAATCAATCCTACAGGAAATAAGTCCTGAATATTCATTAGAAGGACTGCCGCTGAAGCTGAACTTCCAATATTTTGACCACCTGATGTTAAGAATTGACTCATGAAAAAACCCTGATTCTGGGAACAATTGAAGGCAAGAGGAGAAGGGGACGACAGATGGTTGAATGGCATCTCTGACTCGATGGACCTGAGTTTGAGCAAGCTCTGGGAGTTGGTGATGGACAGGGAAGCCTGGAGTGCTGCCATCCATGGAGTCGCAAATAGTCAGACATGACTGAGTGACTAAATTGAAGTGAACTGAACTAGAATTTGGGGCTTTCCTAAAAACCAGCAGTTAGACAACATTATCACTAATTAGTTTGGCTAAGCCTAAAGTAGACTATGACGGAATATCCAAGTTTGTGTATGTCCTCTGACAAAAGGGTAGAAAATATGGCCTTGAAAATTGGAAGAGAATAAGTTTTTCTGCCTCCCATTAAGCCATTTCATTGTCCTGACCAGAGTATCTGGGACTGTGAATAAACGCTATGATTCCCTTTAGAAAAAAATCCCCAATAATACAAAATTTGGGTTTCCTCATTGGCTCAGCAGATAGAGAATCTGCTTACAGTTCAGGAACCACAGGAGATGTGGGTTCGATCCCTGGGTAAGGGAGATCCCCTGGAGGAGGACATGGCAACCCATTCCAGTATTCTTGCCTGAAAAATCCCATGGACAGAGAGCCTGATGGGCTATAGTCTATGGGGTAGCGAAGAGCCAGACATGACTAAGCACCGCACACAACAATGTATGTTTTTATGTTGACCGTTTTCCTTAACATTTCTTAGCCATGTTGTTGCAGTGAATTCTTTTTAAGTTTTAATAGTTAAAATATGAAAACAGCAACAACAACAACACTGTTTTGGTAAGTTTAAAGGTTCAATGCTTCCTCACTTCACTTTCATAAGAAATTGAAAACCAGAACTTGATTTATTTTTTTAATTTAAATTTATTTATTTTAATTGGAAGCTAATTACTTTACAATATGAACTTGATTTAAAAGTTGGTCCACCAGTATTAACTAATTCACTAATGGTGTGATAGCCTAAAAAATCACTTCAAAAAGCAACAATCTTTATTTCCCTAAAAGTTGAGAAAATGTACATCAAGAATTCTTATCTCAAGAACCACAGAACATGAGGAAACGCTTAACTAGTGGTTAAGTTCTGGTTTTTCAAGGTTAAAAGTTATTTTTTTAATATAATCATTGAGTCATTTCAAATTGCTTTCCTGAAACTGTAAATTATATCAGAAAATCAGGACAGATTAAAATCCCAAATCCAATGATCACACTAATTTTGTTTTATTGTTGAATCAGATGTTTTCTATTATATATACATATATATATTTATATTTATATTTTATGGTCACTTCTGAAGCATTTTGGAAATGTCACATAGACATAATCTTGGTAGAATGTCTTTCCTGGTACAGGCAACCTCTGTAGTTGGATGTGCAGTCTTATATTGCTTTGAGTGTGTAACTTTTGAGTCAGAGTTTCCTATGGTATGAAAGCCTGTGTTGTCCTCAGGGGATTTGTCACACTTTATTTAGCTCAAGCAGGGACTCAGAAACCTGGAAAATGTACTCTACTTGGCAGCCCAGTACTTCTTGCAAGTAGTAAAGTTCAAGCCATCAAAGAACTTGTCAAGGTGACAATTATATATAACACAGTACGTGACCTTTACAATGAGATTTAAGCTGGGAAATTTATGCTGAGGGGTTTCCCTCCTGCTGGCATGAACCCTGCCTTCTCTATTAAACATACAGTTTGGGCAAAAAACAGCCTGGTTATTCGTAAACCTTTTTTTTCTATGCAATAGTAACTAACAAAAGGGTTTTAACATTATAAAGATAGTAAAGCATGTTACTTCCTGATATCTCACTTGATAAGTTGAAATAATTACAACATCCTTAGACCTCCCTTCTGGTTTGTGAGAGATGATAGTGATCCCAGATTTAACACAAGGAAGGGCATCCTCAAAAGAATTATGCTGACCATTACTGTAATTAGACTAACTGTAATAATATGAAGCATTAAGCTGGCTTATCCATTAAGACTCTAAGAAAAAAAGAGAAGAAATGGAGTCTCTATTTAATAGGGAAGGTGATCTAGAAGAATGATACATACAATTTTTTTTTTAATTTCCATTTAATTGAAAAATAATTGCTTTACAGAATTAGGTTGTTTTCTGTCAAACTTCAACATGAATCAGCCATAGATATGCATGCATCCCCTCCTTTTCAAGCTTCCCTCTCATCTCCTCCCCATACCACCCCTCTAGGTTGATACAGAGCCCCTGTTTGAGTTTTCTGAGTCATACAGCAAATTCCCATTCAGTATCTATTTTACATATGGTAATGTAAATTTCCATGTTACTCTTTCCATACATCTCAAACTCTCCTCTCCTCTCCCCATGTCCATAAGTCTATTCTCTGTCTGTTTCTCCATTGCTGCCCTGTAAATAAATTCTTCAGTACAATTTTTCTAGATTCCTTATATATGCATTCAGTTCAGTTCAGTTCAGTCGCTCAATCATGTCGACTCCTTGCGACCCCATGAATCACAGCATTCCAGGCCTCCCTGTTCATCACCAGCTCCTGGAGTTCACTCAAACTCATGTCCATCAAGTTGGTGATGTCATCCGGCCATCTCATCCTCTGTTGTCCCCTTCTCCTCCTGTCCCCAATCCCTCCCAGCATCAGAGTCTTTTCCAATGAGTCAACTCTTCGCATGAGATGGCCAAAGTATTGGAGTTTCAGCTTCAGCATCAGTCCTCCCAGTGAACGCCCAGGACTGATCTCCTTTAAGATGGACTGGTTGGATCTCCTTGCAGTCCAAGGGATTCTCAAGAGTCTTCTCCAACACCACAATTCAAAAGCATCCATTCTTCAGTGCTCAGCCTTCTTCACAGTCATTAGAACACGATATTTATATTTCTCTTCTGACTTACTTCACTTTGTATAATAGGTTCAGGGTTCATCCACCTCATTAGAGCTGACTCAAATGTGTTCCTTTTATGGCTGAGTAATATTCCATTATGTATATGTACCACACGGAGAAGGCAATGGCAACCCACTCCAGTATTCTTGCCAAGAAAATCCCATGGGCAGAGGAGCCTGGTAGGCTGCAGTCCATGGGGTCCCGGAGAGTAGGACACAACTGTGCTACTTCACTTTCACTTTTCACTTTCATGCCTTGGAGAAGGAAATGGCAACCCACTCCATTGTGCTTGCCTGGAGAATCCCAGGGACGGCGGAGCCTGGTGGGCTGCCATTTATGGGGTTGCACAGAGTCCGACATGACTAGGGTGACTTAGCAGCAGCAGCAGCATATGTACCACAACTTCTTTATCTAGTCATCTATCGATAGACATCTAGATTTCTTCCATGTTCTAGCTATTGTAAATAGTGCTGCAGTGAACAATGGGATACATGTGTCTTTTTCAATTTTGGTTTCATCAGGGTATATGCCTAGGAGTGGAGTTGCTGGGTCATATGGTGGTTTTATTCCTAGTTTTTAAAAGAATCTCCATACCCTCTTCCATTGTGGTTTTATCAATTTACATTCCTACCAACAGTGCTAGAGTGTTCCCTTTTATCCACACCCTCTCCAGCATTTATTGTTTGTAGACTTTTAATGATGACCATTCTCACTGGTGTGAGGTGATATCTCATTGTAGTTTTGATTTGTGTTTCTCTAACAATAAGAGATGTTGAGCATCTTTTCATGTGTTTGTTAGCCATCTGTATGTCCTCTTTGGAGAAATGTCCGGTTAGGTGTTTTTTCCACTTTTTGATTGGGTTGTTTTTCTGGTATTGAGTTGTATGAGCTGTTTGTATATTTGGACATTAACCCTTTGTCAGTTGCTTCATTTGCTATTATTTTCTCCCATTCTGAGGGTTGTCTTTTCACCTTGCTTAGATTTTCCTTTGCTGTGCAAAAGCTTTTAAGTTTAACCAGGTCCCATGTTTTACTTTTGCTTTTATTACTGTTGCTCTAGGAGGTGGGTCATAGAGGACCTTGCTTTAATTTATGTCACCGCATGTTCTATGTTTTCCTCCAAGAGTTTTACTGTTTCTGGTCTTACATTTAGGTCTTTAATCCATTTTGAGTTTATCTTTGTGTATGGTGTTAAGAAGTGTCCTAATTCCACTCTTTTATATATAGTCACCCAGTTTTCCCAGCATCAGTTATTAAAGAGGCTGTCTTTGCCCCATTGTATATTCTTGCCTCTTTTGTCAAACATAAGGTACCTATAGGTGCATGGGTTTATTTCTGGACTTTCTGTCTTGTTCTGTTGATCTGTATTTCTGTTTTTGTGCAAGTACCATACTGTCTTGATTCCTGTAGATTGTCATATAATCTGAAGTCAGGAAGGTTGATTCCTCCAGCTCCATTCTTCTTTCTCAAGACTGCTTTGGCTATGTGGGGTCTTCTGTGTTTCCATATGAATTGTGAAATTGTTTGTTCTAGTTCCTTGAAAAATGTCATTGGTAATTTGATAGGGATCATATTGAATCTGTAGATTGCATTGGGTAGTATAGTCTTTTTCACAATATTGATTCTTCTTACCCAGGAACATGGACTATCTCTCCATCTGTTTATATCATCTTTGATTTCTTTAATTAATGTGTTATAATTTTCTTTGTACAGTTCTTTTGTCTTCTTTGGTAAGTTTATTCCTAAATATTTAATTCTTTTTGTTCCAATGGTGAATGGGATTGATTCCTTAATTTCTCTTTCTGGTTTTTCATTGTTAATATATAGAAATGCAAGTGATGTCTGTGTATTGATTTTTTATCCTGCATCTTTGCTAAATTCACTGATTAGCTCTAGTAATTTTGGATACTATTTTTAGGGTATTCTATGTAAAGTATCATTCCATCTGCAAACAGTGAGAGCTTTACTTCTTCTTTTCTGATTTGGATTCTTTTTACTTCTTTTTCTTCTCTGATTGTTGTAGTTAGGACTTCCATAACTATGTTGAATAATAGTGGTGAAAGTGAACATCCTTGTCTTGTTCCTGATCTTAGAAGGAATACTTTCAGTTTTTCACCATTGAGAATGATGTTTGCTGCTGCTGCTGCTGCTGCTAAGTCGCCTCAGTCGTGTCTGTCTTTGTGCGACCCCATAGACGGCAGCCACCAGGCTCCCCCGTCCCTGGGATTCTCCAGACAAGAACACTGGAGTGGGTTGCCATTTCCTTCTACAATGCATGAAAGTGGAAAGTGAAAGTGAAGTCGCTTAGTCCTGTCCCACTCTTTGCGACCCAATGGACTGCAGCCTACCAGGCCCCTCCATCCATGGGATTTTCCAGGCAAGAGTACTGGAATGGGGTCCCATCACCTTCTCCGAGAATGATGTTTACTGTAGGCTCATTAACTATGCCCTTTACTAAGTTGAGGTAGGTTCCTTCTATGCTCATTTTTTGAAGAGTTTTAATCATAAATTGTTGCTGAATTTTGTTGAAGGCTTTTTCTGCATCTACTGAGATGATCATATGCTTTTTATCTTTCAATTTGTTAACATGGTGTACCATATTAATTGATTGCATATACTGAAGAATCTTGCATCCCTGAAATGCAATCCAATTGATGATGTTGTATGAGCTTTTCTGTGTGATGCTGAAGTCTTTTTGCTAAAATTTTATTGAGGATTTTTGCATCTATGTTCATCAATGATATTGGCCTGTAGTTTTCTATTTTTGTGTTGTCTTTGTCTGATTTTGGTATGAGGGTTATGGTTGCCTCATAGAATGAGTTTGGAAGTGTTCCTTCCTCTGCAATTTTTTGAAAGAGTTTTAGAAGGATGGGCATTAGCTCTTGTCTAAATGTTTGATAGAATTCTCCTGTGAAGCCATCTGGTCCTGGGCTTTTGTTTTTTGGGGAATTTTTGATCACAGCTGCAATTTCAGTGCTTGTAATTGGGTGTTCATAACTTCTATTTATTCCTGGTTCAGCCTTGGAAGATTGAACTTTTCTAAGAATCTGTCCATTTCTTCCAGGTTATCCATTTTATTGCCATATAGTTGTTCATAATAGTTTCTTATAATCCTTTGTATTTCTGCATGGTTTGTTGTAACCTCTCCTTTTTTATTTCTGATTGTGTTGATTAATTCTTCTCTTTTTTTCTCTTCATGAGTCTGGCTAAAGTTTTGTCAATTTTGTTAATTTCTCAAAGAACAGTTTAGATTAAGAGAAGTTGACCTAAAATTTGATAGATTTTTTTTTCCAGTGGGATTTCATAATTATAAATTGAGTATATCAGATAATATGAAATTATATCTCATATGTAAAAATATAAATGAGTTTTTGGTTGACCTTTGTTGGGTTTTATATTTAGGTTTTTAAAACCTTTTTTAGATATGAAAAAATTAAGGCATTTGACATTAATACAATATCAGGCTTAGAGTGACAATCGTATGTCATCTATCTTTTAGTGATTAGATGAGAGAACTATGGACATGTATCTTTTTCCTTAATTTATATTTATTGAACACTTTTTATATTTAGTAAATGTTTCTTAACCACAGTGCAGCAGTGGGGGAAAAAGATTAGAAAAACCCTTTACCTTCTTCTTTTATCTTTTTCAGGTTATATTATATAACAATTTGTTTCTTCTCTTTTAGTGAAACCCATAGAAGCTCCACTCACTTGCCATGAAACAACAGCAGAGTCTACAAACTACACCCAGAAATGGCAAGAGAAAAAGGAGAGAGCACATGAATTGGCAGCAGAGTAAATGAAGTTCCACAGAGAACTTGTGGAGCTCCTTCTTTAGCAAAGTCAAAGGCGACCCCCAAAAAGTGAGAAAGGAAGAGGTAAACAGAATGCTTTTTGTTAATAAGCCCAGGAGACTATGGTTCAGTCCTGCACTTTGAGACCTATTTTTACTGCATGCAGTAGTATTTCATGAGATCAGGGGTTAGAACAGAATTGTTTCCTAACAGAAAACACTCCAATTTTGAAGAAAGTCCTATTTTTTTCCTTTTCTCTTCTTTATTTTTTTTTTCCTTATCAAGCAGCACAGTGTCTTTCATTGCAGTGACACTCTCTTTTATACCATAAAACAAAACCAGAAAACAAACAAAATTCAACTGAAATAGAGCAAAACTTCTCCTAAAGATTTGAGTCATATAGTGAATAGAGTTTCTGTCCTAAGTTTTGAAATTGCTTATTTTTGCATATTATTTATTTAGGCAGTCTGAGAATTTTAATATGATAGCCTATCTTATTGACACATACTGATATGTTTTTATTTTAATATTTAACAAGACAGAGACATCCATTCCTACTTCAGTTAACATGTATTGAATGCACATAATTTAAATTTCTCACTGTGAATCAATATTCTATACAAAGCTTTTTTTTTTTTTTTTTTTCATTTCTAGTATAAATGCTTTCTCCTTTTCTCGATATTACATTTTAGGGCATTTCTTAATGATATGTACAGAGATCTCTTGTATGAAGCTCATAATGAAAACTTAATAAAATTTTTCTTGAGAAAACAAAACTTGACATATTATAGGTCCAAAAAACTACATGGATGCATGCAATAAAAGCAAAACTAAAGGAAATTATTTTAGTATCTATATATTTTTTTAATTAATGAAACACTTTATCATCATGTCCTGCACATGTCATGTCCATGCATATGTCACCATGTGCAAAATGGATATATTTAAACTAGTTTTGACATCCAAAACTACTGTGAAGCTACACAGGCTTCATTTTCTTAGAAATTCATTGATCTTCTAAAGACTTTTAAAGGTATACTATGTTGAACAATATAAGTCTTATGCATTAGTATAGTTCTTCTCAGTCCTGGAAATCTGGGATATAATAGGGAATGTCTTGTATATGCACTTACGTGCATACACCTCAGAATCATGAGTTTCAAATTTGCCCTGAGCTCATACAAAAACTCACTCTCTAAAATAGTTACCTCAAAATGATGTTAGTTTTTGTCTTTTTTTATTTTCCAAATACTTGCCTTTTTAACCACTCTGTATATTACTATAGTGATGTCTCAGCTGTATGAGTAGGGAAACCTGACTAGGAGAAAATAGTATATGCCTCCCAAATTGCAGATTCTGGAAAAGTACGGTTGAGGATCACGAGAACTTGTGTGGGAGTAGTTTGTAGGTTACAATATAGAAAAATTTAAAGATATAGAGGTCATTATTTACCCCAGATTCATGGTTCTAATAAAAAATAAATAATAAAGTACATGAAGTTGGTTCTAGTAATCTCTCTGTATTCTTTAAGGCATATAAGTAATGAAAACTTTATATCAATATGATTGAGTTCCTGGAATTTATTTGACATTTCATTAGGAAGAGGCAGAAGACTAAGGGAGGTTGCTTTTTCAAAATATTTCAATGTATTTGACCTGAAAATCCATCATTTGCCTTTATTCTACTGAAGGGCCCAAGAAGACTTTTAATCTCTAAGACAATAAGGAATATACCGTTGGGGAGATCACCACTCTTTTATTTGATAAAATTAGCCAGTCTATATCAATTGTCATGAATTATTGATTTTGCATATGTGTTCTATTGTATTTCACTAATAAGCAGGATGAAAATCTCTTTGTTTTCATATGACAAGGACAGAAATATACATGCATTGTTTTGCCTGTGGGTAATGTTAACTCTCCTGATCTCCTGCAGATACTTTAATTGTATTAGTATTCAGTAAAGCATCAACTGACCCAGAACCTTTTTGACATAATGCTAATTGGACCTGCCAAGCAGGAAGTAGCAAATCATCTAGGTGCCTTAATAACAAACACACATGTCAGAAGCTGTGAAATAAACCTTTCAATGATTCAGACATCTGCTAAATAAGTAGAATTTAATAGTATAGGTGTTGCTGAGACAATATCTAGAGTAAAGCAAATTTATCCTCTGGAGTAAAGTAATTTGAAATTAACTTGTATCTTTAAAAAAAATTTCTTTGGTTTTAGTACATTTTGTGGACCTTTTTATACTGCAGTGGCAGCATTTATCTTTTGGAAGTCTAACTCTTACTTATTTATCAATTGATATAGAACTTGTCCTGGGGAGGACAATCAGTCTCTCTCTTCAGTCATACCTGTGCTAGTACAATAGGTACATCAATATAGAAACATGAGGGCAGAGATGGTGATTATGCACTGGCTCTGGAAAATGGAATTAACTTTACCAAGTGTCTTCTATTTACTTTCACTGATGAATCCAGACAGAAGCACCATAGAATGTAGCTGGGATTTGATCTGACACCATTGTTTAGTGAGATTGGCCAGCAGATTGATTACATAGGTTCATTTTCTCTTTGAAAAGACAATGATTTTATCTTTCATTAAATTGAAAAGTACTGTGAGTATAGATTTGCATTTCTTACCTGCATTATCTCAGATTATAGTACCACTCAAGAGCTTATAGAACACTGAAGAACACAGCAAATATATATCCTAGTGAAGATCCACTTGTGTGAAAATAGACATGAAAAATAATTTCACTGTATAACTCAGTGTATTGATATAGCGTTTGGGAATCTGTAAATAATTTACGGCACATTAATACAATGAAGTAGTACATTTTATTTAAAATAAATGTATTAGATTTATGTGTGTGTTCTCGGTAGCTTAGTTTTGTCCAGCTGTTTGCAACCCTATGTACTGTAGCCCATTAGGCTCCTCTGTCTATGGGATTCTCCAGGCAAGAATATTGGATTGGGTTGCCCTTTACTCCTCCAAAGGATCTTCCCAACCCAGGGATTATTCTATATTATCCTTAGTACACTTCAGCTTTTTATTTAATATTTTAAAAATCAAATATATGTGAATATGTGAATATATCCCTAAAATTATCTGAAAACGTTACTGCTTTTAAACCAAACCTACATAATTTCAAGGACCAAAAAATATGAGAAATGTAAAAATGCTTCTCTGGTACATCTTCTTTTGAATGTGAAGCTGATATCCAATCAAGGCTGAAGATAATTACATTACTAATTGGAAAATAATACACTAAAATGTAATGTTAGGGCACCCTCAACAACAAATTGAGAGTATTACTATAAGATTTTAAGCACAGAACTGATATTTTTATGACAGGACTAGTCAAATATAATGTTTACTACATTGGCTTTTTGTTCTTTTAATTCTAATTTATTAGACCTCATTTTTATAATTATGCTATGAGGTCAATTTGTGCTCTATTTCTCAACAATAAAACACTGTCCTATATAAAATTTGAACCTTGAATGACTATTTCTGAAACCTAATATATGCTTTGCAAATAACAGGAGACTGTCACCAAATTACTCATTTGATCCAAAAGTATGTTCAGATCAGATCAAATCAGATCAGTCATTCAGTCCTGTCTGACTCTTTGCGACCCCATGAATCGCAGCATGCCAGGCCTCCCTGTCCATCAGCAACTCCCGGAGTTGATTCAGACTCACGTCCATCGAGTCAGTGATGCCATCCAGCCATCTCATCCTCTGTCATCCCCTTCTCCTCCTGCCCCCAATCCCTCCCAGCATCAGAGTCTTTTCCAATGAGTCTTCACATGAGATGGCCAAAGTACTGGAAATCGCAGGGCTGATCTTCTTCAGAATGGACTGGTTGCATCTCCTTGCAGTCCAAGGGACTCTTAATAGTCTTCTCCAACACCACAGTTCAAAAGCATCAATTCTTCAGTGCTCAGCCTTCTTCACAGTCCAACTGTCACGTCCATACATGACCAGAGGAAAAACCATAGCCTTGACTAGACGGACCTTTGTTGGCAAAGTAATGTCTCTGCTTTGGAATATGCTATCTAGGTTGGTCATAACTTTCCTTCCAAAGAGTAAGCGTCTTTTAATTTCATGGCTGCAGTCACCATTTGTAGGGATTTTGGAGCCCCCCAAAATAAAGTCTGACACTGTTTCCACTGTTTCCCCATCTATTTCCCATGAAGTGATGGGACCGGATGCCATGATCTTCATTTTCTGAATGTTGAGCTTTAAGCCAACTTTTTCACTCTCCACTTTCACTCTCATCAAGAGGCTTTTGAGTTCCTCTTCACTTTCTGCCATAAGGGTGGTGTCATCTGCATATCTGAGGTGATTGATATTTCTCCCGGCAATCCTGATTCCAGTTTGTGTTTCTTCCAGCCCAGCGTTTCTCATGATGTACTCTGCATAGAAGTTAAATAAACAGGTGACAATATACAGCCTTGACGAACTCCTTTTCCTATTTGGAACCAATCTGTTGTTCCATGTCCAGATCTAACTGTTGCTTCCTGACCTTCATACAAATTTCTCAAGAGGCAGATCACGTGGTCTGGTATTCCCATCTCTTTCAGAATTTTCCACAGTTTATTGTGATCCACACAGTCAAAGGCTTTGGCATAGTCAATAAAGCAGAAATAGACATTTTTCTGGAATCTTTTGCTTTTTTTATGATCCAGCAGATGTTGGCAATTTGATCTCTGGTTCCTCTGCCTTTTCTAAAAGCAGCTTGAACATCAGGAAGTTCACGGTTCATGTATTGCTGAAGCCTGGCTTGGAGAATTTTGAGCATTACTTTACTAGCGTGTGAGATGAGTGCAATTGTGCAGTAGTTTGAGCATTCTTTGGCATTGCCTTTCTTTGGGATTGGAATGAAAACTGACCTTTTCCAGTCCTGTGGCCACTGCTGAGTTTTCCAAATTCGCTGGCATATTAGGTACAGCACTTTCCCAGCATCATCTTTCAGGATTTGGAATAGCTCAACTGGAATTCCATAACCTCCACTAGCTTTGTTCATAGTGATGCTTTCTAAGGCCCACTTGACTTCACATTCCAGGATGTCTGGCTCTAGGTCAGTGATCACACCATCGTGATTATCTGGGTCGTGAAGATCTTTTTTGTACAGTTCTTCTGTGTATTCCTGCCATCTCTTCTTAATATCTTCTGCTTCTGTTATGTCCATACCATTTCTGTCCTTTATCGAGCTCATCTTTGCATGAAATGTTCCTTTGGTATGTCTGATTTTCTTGAAGTCATCCCTAGTCTTTCCCATTCTGTTCTTTTCCTCTATTTATTTGCATTGATCACTGAAGAAGGCTTTCTTATCTATTCTTGCTATTCTTTGGAACACTGCATTCAGATGCTTATATCTTTCCTTTTCTCCTTTGCTTTTCGCTTCTCTTCTTTTCACAGCTATTTGTAAGGCCTCCCCAGACAGCCATTTTGCTTTTTTACATTTCTTTTCTGTAAACAATACCAGCTGTGGATGTGACTGGTGATAGAAGCAAGGTCCAATGCTGTAAAGAGCAATATTGCATAGGAACCTGGAATGTTAGGTCCATGAATCAAGGCAAATTTGAAGTGGTCAAACAAGAGATGGCAAGAGTGAATGTTGACATTCTAGGAATCAGCAAACTGAAATGGATTGGAATGGTTGAATTTAACTCAGATGACCATTATATCTACTACTGCAGGCAGGAATCCCTCAGAAGAAATGGAGTGGCCATCATGGTCAACAAAAGAGTCTGAAATGCAGTACTTGGATGCAATCTCAAAAATGACAGAATGGTCTCTGTTCATTTCCAAGGCAAACCATTCAATATCACAGTCATCCAAGTCTATGCCCCAACCAGTAATGCTGAAGAAGCTGAAGTTGAACGGTTCTATGAAGACCTACAAGACCTTTTAGAACTAACACCCAAAAAAGATGTCCTTTTCATTATAGGGGACTGGAGTGCAAAAGTAGGAAGTCAAGAAACACCTGGAGTAACAGGCAAATTTGACCTTGGAATAAGGAATGAAGCAGGGCAAAGACTAATAGACTTTTGCAAATAAAATGCACTGGTCATAACAAACACCCTCTTCCAACAACACAAGAGAAGACTCTATACATGGACATCACCAGATGGTCAACACCGAAATCAGATTGATTATATTCTTTACAGCCAAAGATGGAGAAGCTCTATAGAGTCAGCAAAAACAAGACCAGGAGCTGACTGTGGCTCAGACCATGAATTCCTTATTGCCAAATTCAGACTTAAATTGAAGAAAGTAGGGAAAACCACTAGACCATTCAGACCCAAATCAAATCCCTTATGATTATACAGTGAAAGTGAGAAATAGATTTAAGGGCCTAGATCTGATAGATAGATAGAGTGCCTGATGAACTATGGAATGAGGTTCGTGACATTGTACAGGAGACAGGGATCAAGACCATTCCCAGAGAAAATAAATGCAAAAGTATGTTATGAATGGTGAAATATATCTGTTTATATATTGAGAATAATTTTCTTTTCTTTAGTTAATTTAATTATAGACAAAAATTTTCATTCTTTCTAGACCTGAAGAATGGATATAGTCATCTTTAAAACTGGAAATATGGTTGACCTATGGCACTTCATGGAAAATAGATGGGGAAACAGTGGAAACAGTGTCAAAGTTTATTTTGGGGGGCTCTAAAATCACTGCAGATAGTGATTGCAGCCATGAAATTAAAAGAGACTCCTTGGAAGGAAAGTTATGACCAACCTAGACAGCATAAAAAGCAGAGACATTACTTTGCCAACAAAGGTCCGTCTAGTCAAGGCTATGGTTTTTCCAGTGGTCATGTACGGATGTGAGAGTTGGACTTTGAATAATGCTGATCGCCGAAGAATTGATGCTTTTGAACTGTGGTGTTGGAGAAGACTCTTGAGCGTCCCTTGGACTGCAAGGAGGTCCAACCAGTCCATCACAGAAAAGATCAGTCCTGGGTGTTCATTGGAAGGACTGATGTTAAAGCTGAAACTCTAATACTTTGGCTACCTCAGGCAAAGAGTTGACTCATTGGAAAAGACCCTGATGCTCGGAGAGATTGGGAGCAGGATGAGAAGGGGTCGACGGAGTATGAGATGGCTGGATGGCATCACCGACTCGATGGATATGAATTTGAGTAAACTCCGGAAGTTGGTGATGGACAGGGAGGCCTGGAGTGCTGCAATTCATTGTGTCACAAAGAGTTGGACATGACTGAGCAACTGAACTGAACTGATAGCACTATATTTTGTATAGCTGACAGTGAAATGGAGGAAATATATATATATATTCCTCCTTATATTGATATTTTCAAAGCAAAAAATAATTTCTACTGGCATCTGGAAATGGCTAGGGTAGTTAGCACTAAATTTCAAAGTGATAAACCAGATATACTGCTGTGCTATGAAGTAATAGATTGTCATATAAATAGGAAAAAAAGAAACATTATATGCTCATTTGGCTTTCTTTTATATGAATGGTTTGTAGAGTTTTCTGACTATTGGGAATAAAAGTGTATTTTTCATAGAAATTTCAAGCTATATCTTTTAGCACTACTTCTTTTTGTTACACACATTAATCTCTTGATGATTCACTTATACTAATCCCAAATATAAAAATTTTCAATCTGACATGGTACATTCTCTCTATAATACTATTAGCACAAGAATAGATATATATCTGTTGATTGCAGTTTTCAATTTTATAGAAAATGACTATCTTTTTGTTGCTAAAACAAAAAGTAAGTAATCATTTGAGCAAAATTAGTAACAAACTAAAGATTGTCAAATATTTTTTAGCAATTTTATTTGCTAGTCAAGACTTTCTTAAAACTGTGTTCCTAGAATCTTTATATGTGTTAAAGAAGGATTATTGTTCTTATCTAGCATGTAACTTTCAAGGTAAGCAAGTTTTCCTTATGATCTGACTAACTTATTACATGTGGTATATCCAATATCTCTTCAATATCACTTTCCTCAGACAATTAAGGAACACAAATTGTGTTCAGAGTAGGCAGCATGAGTTAGTTTAATATCTGTAAATTAAAAAATAATGTTGAGTATTTATTAAATTGAAAGTTTAAATAAATGTTCAAGTTTATAAGTTCTCATGCTGAATCCCCATGATCCTTTAGCCAAATGATAACACATTTTTGCAATAGAACATTGTAGCTAGATAGGTCTTAAGTATATTTCAAGAAAAATTATAATTCACAACCTTGATCCTGATTATATTCTACTTCTTTCTATTTTGCTTTTTGGTTTTGGGGGGGTGTCACTTTCCATTTCTGAGATATTTTCTGCTTTGAGATAATAAAGAAACATTTAATATTCAAATTATTATTTTTATAAATATAGGAAAGAGCTTAAATCTTACACGTTTTCACAGCCCCAGGTCTATCAAAGTATTTTAGAGATAGTTGAAGTTCTACTGATTAAAACTTATTAATTAACTAATTAAAACCAAATAAGTAAAATCTGGATATACAATTAATATTATGTCCATTCTTTCTGATACACTTCACCTGAGTCCCTGATGATTTCTGATTTAAAAAAAGGCCAGGACAGAGTTTTCATAAGCAATGATATCAAAACAGAAATGATTATTCTCATCACAAAGTAATGACACAAAAATGGAAAGATTGCTCCTTGAAAGAAAAATATGCCCATAGTTGACTGTGAAAATTATGGAGAACTTAGTTCCAACAGAAGAGAATGGCGATGTGAAGGGAGATGGAAGCAGGCAGCACACAAATAAGAACTGAAAAGTGTTTCCAGCACTTTGTCATGAGTCAATTCTGAGAAACTGCAGACAGAGCAGGGAGGCTTGCTGCAATCAGAAACTGGAGAGTTTTAGAGCTAAGTATTTGGGCCTAAGGTGTCCCCAAGAAGCAGAATTGCAAACAGTGACAAGCTCTGCAAATAGCAGCTGCAAATCAAAGAGCAATCTCCATGTGTGCACAGTGTGGAAGGGACTGGAGCTTAAATATTGGTCTCTTCCGCTTCACCTGCACACACAAACAGGCATCACTGACAGGAACATCACATTTGAAGGACCCAGGGAAATTCTATGTATTTATCTACTTGTATCTTTTTTACCTAATGTGAGGCAGTTTTATTAGGAAGGGTTCAGTTTAATAAATCTAATACATAAATGTAGAAATAAGACTGTGTTGTAAGAAAAAATTTCTGTGGTTGATTTTAACCTCTAACAAAGACATTTTAATTTGATCCATTTCAAAACAGCAACAGCTCCCAGCATATCGGCCCAATAGTATTTTATAATTATATGCCTGTATTTTTGAAACAGTAGGATGCTGAATCAAAACTGTCATCTCTGGGGAACACTCTGATGTGTAACCTGTGTTATGCATCACATTCCCTGAAAATATGAGGAAAACTAATTCCATTCTGGGAAAGATAGAGTGACTCTGATGCAGTTCATATTTAGAATACCTCTAAAAAGAAGATAATGAAACTATCTATATAATATCCAAGCATTTTCAGTTTCTAAAAAATAAGAGTAATTTGATATTCTTAATAAGTTTGTGCTCTCTATTCTTTTTAGAGATACTAGGGGGAAAATAGAGAATGAAGGATCCATGTTGGGAAAATGATTACTAGAACTGAAATTATTTTTACTCAGCTTCAGTGTAAAATTCCCTTAGGTACATTTCATTTGTGGGAGCTGGAAAGGAGAAAGAAACACCACTAGCTTCAAATCCATTTTTGGCTTCTATCTCTGTGCAAGTGAATTAGTTAAATATTTTCTTTTACGCAACAAAAAGTATAACAGGAAAAATTCATTTAGTCATTAGCAGGCCTTTATTAACACTCTTGTACTGCTCACAGTGTTAGTCACTAAAGACAAAGAGACATGAATAAACCAACATGCCTGCCCTTGTAGAGGTCACAGCCTAGTAGAGGAAGAAAGAAGTGTTAACAAGTACATTGTATTAAGGAACGCTGTCATGTAGGAATGCCCTGTGTTTGGGGGCCACAGAAGAAGCATCTAATGTTTTCTGTCAGTTGGGGAGAAATAGGGATTGAATAAATTAGGCTTCACAGGAGAGGCAATATTAAACCTCTCTTTGAAAGATGAATAAGAATTTTTATAACTGATAAGGAGGCCAAAATGAAGGGCAGGAACACTTCAGGCTTTGGGAATATAACTCACAAATAAAAATAAACATTTTTCATATGGAATGTGTGTATTTCCTGGAGACTAAAGCTTAGATCACAAGAATGAACTTTGCAAGCAGGTGTATTCATAAAAACACTAAAACTTTTTTTTTTAAATAATATATTGCCCCCTCCAGTTTGTGAAAATATAATCAATCTTGCTCTTTGAACATAGAGTCATCATTAATAGTGGAAAGGGCATCAACTTTGAGGTCTGGTGAACTTGATTTGAGATACTACCTCAATCACTTATGAGCTAAGTTATTCTCAGACCGAATTTCCTCAGATGTAAAGCTGTAGTGAAAGTTATACTTTGTCATGTTTGAGACAAAGTAAAGGAGGTATTTGTCCCAGAAGTGAGAGCACAAACTACAGGTAGAAAAATATACTGGAGTATGGCCTCTGATCTTCCTCATAATTTTTCTCATTTCTAAAAACCACTTTTTACTGTGGTTGTATAATTTTGCTTTAAAGCTTCAAGGTAAGTATGGCTTTTGTTTTTACAGCTAAGGTAATACTTTTAATCGAAATATACTATATCAACTTTCTTGGAATCAAGTTCATATGGAAAATATGCAGTTGAATATGTAGGAAAATAAGACTAAACACTGATTTTGAGACTTAGAGGCATGGTCTTCCTTTCTCAATCTTACCTGTCTCAACTAAATATCTCAGCTGTGCCTGCCTCTTGTTATTCTTTTTTTTTCTCATTCCAAATAATTTGTTGATTTCTCTTTAAGGGAATTGTTAAGCAAAATCAAGAAATGCAATATTTTAGTCCAAGTTTCCTGTATTTTTCTTAAGTCACTGATCATTAATTTAGATGACAAGCAATAAAGAAATCTGTGGAATAATTATGGCAATCATTCTAGAAAAGGTACATGTATCTAGTTAATATTTTTATTGATATGAAAACTTAAGATAAATGTTACTAGGGTGGGAGAATGTGCCTTGAAATGAACCTTACTGACTAGAACTTAGAGAATACATATGATATTTAAACAATCTGGATGTCCTCTGAAATGTGATTTTCTTGTCTAGAGAATGTTGATTGCTTTACTTCTCAATTTACTAAAAGAAATGACATCAGTGATATTTGCGATAGTAGCAACAATTGAATATTTTTTGCTTATATTATCAAATCTAAGCATTATAACATTGTTATATCCAGTTGTGGATATTGTCATTATCCACATTTTTCAAGTAAAGAGCTTCTGAAATCATATAGGGAGTAAGGGGTGGAGCCAGTTTTAGAATGCAGGTTTATCTGACTCCAGTCTAGAGCATGTCTTCAATGCTATAGTGCCTCTTATTCTCCCTGGATGAAATACTGTTCTTAATCTTTTTTCCTTTTTATTACTCAAGATTATGCAATATCTTAAAAGTTCTCTTGAAATTCCTCTTCTACTTTGTGTCTCTGATTTCATTTTCCCAGAAAGACTCACTGAAGTTTTCCTAGTTACTAAGTTTCTATACTTTCTCTGGGTACAGACTTTTTTACTATTGTTTTCTTGTCTCTTGTCCTTCTATCTTATCTATGTTGGCAAGCTCAGCTCCAATGGTTGTCCCAAACAAATATAAGAGGGGGTCTTATTTAGCCAATATTGAGCACCAACCTTGGCCTTATGTTGTTTTATTCTTATATAGGATTCAAATATTTCACTAGACCTTTGACTTAGTATGTTTCTTCCTCACTGGGAAGCTGGATCAGGTTATTTAGAAAATGACTTCAGATAACTTGAGAGATATCATATCATTTCAGACTTAAGAATATACCTTCTTTTAAATCATTAACCTTGAATTAAATTTATGCACATCAATTCTTATTCAGTAAATGTATTTGTCCTAGTCTCTTTACTAGGGCTTCGCTGGTGGCTCAGAGGTTACAGCGTCTGCCTGGAATTCAGGAGAGCTGGGTTCAATCCCTGGGTCGGGAAGATCCCCTGGAGAAGGAAATGGCAACTCACTCCAGTACTCTTGCCTGGAGTCTCCTTACTGCCTAAGTAGCTTTGAAGATAAGCCAAACATTTTTAGATTTGGGCCCTGCAGGATGACTACTAGCTTTAATTGTTCTTGCATTGCTAGTTTATTGGGCCTAAACATTATAACAGGTTTCATCCCCAAACTCACCATTTATATCCCTGAATATTTCTATGATCTTTATATACACAGGGCATCCCTGGTGACTCAGTTAGTAAAGAGTCTGCCTATAATGCAGGAAAGGCAGGTTCAATCCCTGGGTCAGGGAGATCCCCTGGAGAAAGAAATGGCAACCCACTCCAGTATTTCTGCCTGGAGAATTCCAAGGACAGAGGAGCCTGGTGGGCTACAGTCCATGGGATCACAAAGAGACACAATGGAGTGACTAACACTGTATATACATTTTATAAAAATTATATAATATTCTTTCCTCAAGAGGTCTAGCAGAGGGATTGGGTCTTGGATCATTTTATCCATCAAATAGGGGATGAATAATATATATTTAATAATTTTATAGAATGTCACTGTAAAGTCATTTTAATCCAATTATCATTGTTTATATTGTGACAACTAATGCCAGGATCATTTCCGGGAAATATTGAAAGTAATAGAGATAATTAGTATAAGAAAATTGGTAACTACCTCTAGCCCTTTTTTCTTCTTAAATTTAGAAGAGGATGGTTTTCTAAGAAGTATCATATATTGTTGAATAACATTTGTAGGTCATATCAACATTAGATTATTTCAATTCAATATCCACCCAAGTTAGTATGTATTTCATTTTTAAAAGTTGACTGAAAAACAAATTCACTCAAACATGCTTTACACACTACCTTTTAGAAACTTTAATCTAAGTTCCACAATTCTAGTCAGATAGTAAAATAACTGCACAAAGGTAAAATGAACAGTATTACTGGATATCTATGTAAATAGATTAAATTAAAAATAGATTGACATTTTGAAAAATTTGTTTTCACTTTGCTCTAAGAGAGTTTTAATTTAGGACGAGCTATTGATCAAAGGCTTTCTCACCAAAGTCAGGTTTCTTTGGAGTTTCCTGTACCAATGTTTTCTCTCTCTTTCCAGTTGTACTATTATAGGTATTTGCTTCTTAAGAGATGTAACATTGTATGGCCAATGCCATGGCAAAGAAAGAAAGGTTTAGATATAACCACTGACTCTGTGGACATGAATTTGAGCAAACTCTGGGAGATAGTGGAGGACAGAGGAGCCTGGTGTGCTGCAGTCCATGGGATTGCAAAGAGATGGACATGAGTTAGCCACTGAAAAACAACAGTATGGCCAATATTTACCATGATTTCCTTTCTAATCACTACTTGAAGTTAAACACTACCTTTCTACACATGGCAACACGTATATCCTGAATAAAATGAAACAAGATGGCCTCTGAGTTATAATATTGATACTTACTAATGTATAAAGGATCAGAAACACCAATACAGTATATTAATACACATATATGGAATTTAGAAAGACAGTAATAATGACCCTATATTCAAGACAGCAAAAGAGACACAAATATAAAGAACAGAGTTTTAGACTATGTGGGAGAAGGTAAGGGTGGGATGATATGTGAGAATGGCATTGAAACATGCATATTACCATATGTAAAATAGATGACCAGTGCAGGTTCAATACATGAATCCAGGGTACTCAAAAGTGATGCTATGGGACAACACAGAGGGATGGGGTAGGGAGAGATATGGGAGAGGTGTTTGGGATGGTGGGACACATATATACCCATGGCTGATTCATGCCAATGTGTGGCAAAACCACAATATTGTAAAGTAATTAGCCTCCAATTAAAATAAATAAATTAATTTTAAAAAGAAAGAAAAGTGAAAAATTTTAAATTATGCTATGTTCTTTAACAATTAAATGGAAAATATCATTAACATTTAGATAAATAATGTAATGTAAAGAGTAACAATTGACATAGAAGAGATATTAACCCTGAAAGCTTGTTTATTTTTTGACATGAGAAAATAAATGTAATATTTATGTAAATTACTAAAGATATATTAACTACCTTTAAACTCCCATTTGAGTGAAAGATTTTAATAAAACTGGCAATAATTTTTACTTGCCTCTGTTAACCTATGAAACTTACTTGCATAAAAAGGTAAGGTACTTTTTTTAGCTTACTTTGTTTTTTTCTGATGGTAGTAAGTTTAATATAACTGATTTTCTGCTCCAGTTTCTTTATGTATTTGTTCTATAAGCAGAAAATACAGCAAACTAACTTAAAGGTGATTCTATTTTGGAACTGTCTTTTAAGTCACATAATGAATTTTATTTAATTTTAGAAGTGTTCTCAAACTGTATCATTCATCAGTCTCAGTAACTTGATAAACCAAAATCTATTAGCTAAATCAACTTTATTTTTAGACATCATTTCAAATCCCATACATGAATGGTATTCTGAAAAAAATTGTTATAGGAAAGCAATTTAATCTTATCTGAGTCTGTTTTATTTCATGTAACTTTTTGGGGTTTGGAAAAACAATTAAAATGAAAGTAGCTCTTCATGCATTCCATCTGGATATGTGTATTGCATTCCATCTGGATGTGCATATATGCACACAAATTGGCATGAAGTCATAGGGCTTTCCAGGTGGTGCTAGTGATAAAGAATCTGGTTGCCAATGCAGGAAACACAAGAGATGCCGGTTTGATCCCTGGATTGGGAAGAGTCCCAGAGGAGGAAAATGGCAACCCACTCCAGTATTCTTACCTAAAAAATTATATGGACAAGAGGATCCTGACAGGCTACAGTCCATGGGCTCATTAAGAGCAGGACACAACTGAGTAACTGAACATACATACACATAAATATATGTTTATGCAACAACCTCAATAGAAAATTAGTCAATGTAATAATGTTTATCTCATGAAATAACATTATGCAATGTCTTACATGCATGAACCATCTCTAGTGTATAAGTACTATGTACATACTGAACCCTCTACTGATGAATTTTACTATTGATTCATTTCCTCTCAAATATGATAGTACACATTAAACTCAATTCAAATCAAGAGATATTTATTCAACAACTATTATTTTGCAAGACACTCTTCAAATACACAAGGCACTCTTTAAACATAATTCCACACAGAAGCAAATTTGATTATAGTCATATAGTCAATATGAGCTTAGAATTTTCTATGCTTTAGGCTCTGTGTTTAGTTTTAGAAATAATCTTAAGAACAAGTATGATCTGATATCTGTTTTTGTAAAATTTATAATTTGGGAAATTCTTTACCATTCTACTAACAAAAGATAAAAGAAAATAATTTGAAAGATAGAAAATATTAATTAATACTTCATTATTAACTAAGATAGTTATTATCCATTAACTCATCATCTAACTTTTGAATTGTAATGAATATGGAATGTGACATGTCTTTTTTTAAATTTTATTTTTAAACTTTACAATATTGTATTAGTTTTGCCAAATCACATTCAGTTAACATAAATTTATTATGATAAATATATTTTGCTTTTTACTTCCATGTTATCTGATAGCATACACATGTAACAAACCATTGACTACTTACTTGAACAAGATTTATGTGTATTTTTCCATTGATATTTCAACTGAAATATTACTGTTAATTCACTTGAAAAGAAGCTGAAAAGCTTAGAGTTGTACAGTTTAGATTAACAGTTTTAAGTCATTTACTTTCTTTTTCAGAACCTCTGCTGCTGCTGTTGCTAAGTCACTTCAAAACTTCAGCAAGTTAAATAATTATTAGTAAAAGTTTATGTATTTTGAACATTGGTAGTATATATTTTATTATAGGGCTTTCCTGGTGTCTCAGTGGTAAATAATTTGTCTACCAATAAAGGAGATGTAGATTTGATACCTGAGTAGGGAAGATCCCTAGAGAAGGAAATGGCAACCCACTCCAGTATTCTTGTCTGGGAAATCCTATGGATAGAAGAACCAGGTGGGTTACAGTCCATGGGGTCACAAAGACTCAAGCATGACTAGCCACTGAGCATGCTCATAGTATACATGTTATACATAATGTGTATACAATACATCCTATACATATTACATACATATATATACATATTAACTATACTGTAGATGATGACTGCAGCCATGAAATTAAAAGACGCTTGCTCCTTGGAAGGAAAGTTATGACCAACCTAGATAGCATATTCAAAAGCAGAGACATTACTTTGCCAAAAAAGGTTCGTCTAGTCAAGGCTGTGGTTTTTCCTGTGGTCATGTATGGATGTGAGAGTTGGACTGTGAAGAAGGCTGAGTGCCGAAGAATTGATGCTTTTGAACTGTGGTGTTGGAGAAGACTCTTGAGAGTCCCTTGGACTGCAAGGACATCCAAATAGTCCATTCTAGAGATCATCCCTGGGATTTGTTTGGAAGGAATGATGCTAAAGCTGAAACTCCAGTACTTTGGCCACCTCATGCGAAGAGTTGACTCATTGGAAAAGACTCTGATGCTGGGAGGGATTGGGGGCAGGAGGAGAAGGGGACGACAGAGGATGAGATGGCTGGATGGCATCACTGACTCGATGGATTTGAGTCTGAGTGAACTCCGAGAGTTGGTGATGGACAGGGAGGCCTGGCGTGCTGCGATTCATGGGGTTGCAAAGAGACATGACTGAGTGACTGATCTGATCTGATCTGATCCTATGTTGTGATATACATAATAGATCAAAGATAATAAAATATTTTATTATACAAACATAATGGGAAATTTATTAATATGATTTAATTTAGAATTCATTACATGTCCATTTAGGCAATACTTCTCAAACATAAAAGTGCATAAAAAAAAAAAAAAAAGAAAGTGCATATAAACTCGAGAAGAACTTCTTAAAATGCAGATTCCTGAGCCCAACTTCCAAAGATTTTCATCCAATATGGTTGAAAGCCTGCATTTCCAACTTTAAGGTAACACTGACTTTGGTGTAAGGAGCATTACACTAGATTTAAAATTTTCTATTAGATTATAATCTACCTGGGAGTCTTGTATTTTAGCATTTTTCTTTTTCAAACTTCATTTGTTATCAAAGAAAAACAGCTGAGATACACGAATACTTACATCAAGATTGCATATGCAACTATAATGTCAAACTTAAGAGATCATATCTACACGTCTTACTGGCTAAGGAAGGAAAAAACCAGCATTGTATGGGGATCCTACCTGAATTTGTATTCCCATATTCATAAGCATGAACAGTCCTACATTTAGAGCTGTATCCACTAAAAGTTAAAAGATGTTACTCAAGGATCATCAAGGAATTACACAATGCAGGAATTAGTTTCTGCTTGGATTTCTAAAACAAAGTCCCTAAGTATAAACTTAGCTGCTAAATCTTGCAATCACTCCTTGTAAGGAGAGGTGGGGAACATGGAGAGACTGGCATCATATTGCCCCCTTTTTGTTATTTTACAAGGCAAGCAGTAAATATTTTAGAATCTTCTGGGAGGAAATTTTTTTCCCATAGAATTCATTTGAAGAAGACAACACTTAAAATTTTTATTTAAAAGAAAATAGTTGGTGCAAAAACAATGTTCATAAAATACAGGGCATTTTATATAAATCTTGTAAAAAAAAAAAAAAAAAAAAAGCCAAATACACAAGAACACTGTTGGTTTCTCAGAATTTAATTGATACCAGAGCAGAGTGTGTTACTTTCTTCACCACCAGGATAGAGGTTCGGACAGATGTTTTAGTGAGGAGGAAGTGGATATTTATAAAATGATTCACTAAATAAGCTTTATAGTGAGTTGTAAATGAATTTGTTGACAATGCATACAGTTAGTTTAAGAAAGCACTTAGACATTCTTGGTAAGAGCTCTGACAGCAAAATATTTCAAAAATTTTCAGATATGCTTTTAAATTTTGTTTTGGAAAATTCTCCATTGCAGTTATAATGAAGATTCCAGCCCTAGAGTGAGCAAATATATATGTTTTAAGTACATCATATATAATTCTGTAATAACAAGGCTTATTTATTTAGGTTATTGTTGTTTAGCCCTAAATTGTGTCCCTCTCTTTTATGATCCCAAGTACTGTAGCCTGCCAGGCTCTTCTGTCCATGGGGTTTTCAAGGCAAGAATACTGGAGTGGGCTGCTATTTCCTCCTCTGGGGATCTTCCCAACCCAGGTTAGGTCTCTTCCAGACCCAGGGAACAAACCTGGGTCTCCTGCATAGCAGGTGGATTCATTACCCCTGAGCCACTTGGGAAGCCTCTATTTCTCTGGGTACTTATAACTTATAAATCACCATGTATTCATGGCTATTTTGTCCTTTTCCTTTGTCAGCTTCCTGAAATAGTAGCTGTGATTTCTGAGGGTTGAAAATCATCTTAGCTATATATTTTGCTATTCTATTCTAATATTCATTTTCCTTTTAAGTAAAAAAGACTAAAACAAAACACTTAATAATGATAGTCAGATCTTGTTTTTCTCAATTCTCATTATGACTAACCCAGTTTCTTTTACAATGATTATGAATACTTTAAAAGGCAAAACTATAGCACAATGGTATTTTGTTTAATAGATGTCTGAGTTTCCATTTCCTAGTATTTCTGAGACAACCAATGTAGAGACTAAAATTACAGTGATTTTGAACCTGATATCTACTCTAAGATCTGCTTAAAGATACATTTCTACTGAAAATCCAAACTGCTAATGCTTTTCAATAATATCTGAGTGCTTTTATTTTTAAAATGGAGTAGTTATTAGAAAATTATGTAAAAGTAAATAGAAAAAAAGGGTATCAAAGATATCAAATGTGTATGTATTATCACAACCTTGTGTTTGATGCAGAAGTACAATTTAACAGTTATTCCTACAGGAGAAAGCCATTCAGGAAACGCTGGAAAATTGTCCAGTCCATGTTAGTCACATGCCACACAAAAATGTATCTGGGCAAAAACTCCTAGAGGCCCTATACCTAATTACAAGTTGAGCTGTTTTCATTCCTTATAACCCTCTATTAGTTTATAACCTCCCAGTGTCGGAGAATTTTCTTGCTATAAATCCACTGAATCATTTCAACAACCTCTGGGTAAAAGCTGTACTAGTTCGATATATAAATCGTCTAACAGGCTTTAATATTAATGTATGAGCTGTACAGAGTCAAACTAAATGTCATTATTAATGATATTTGAAGTTTGTGATGCTAACAATTAACCATGATATCATACTTTTTTTAGTTTTGGCAAAAGGAAAATGAAAGACTGAACAAATCGGTTAAGATGATAACAAAAGTGCAGTTAGGGCTTTTAAAATATTCTTGCTCCAAAGGACCCCAAATTTTTTGTGGTTGGAAAAAGATTTTATAGGCAAAGAAAAGCATATCAATTTCATGTGCTAATGCCATCTCCTTTCATTCAACTCCTAAAAATGAAATCCAACTTTATTTTCTATGTTCATCATTCATAATGTCTTCTTTATCTCTTACTTTATCTCAACTCTTGCCATGGATTGACAAATTCATCAAAATCTGTGTGGCCAATGTCCAAATTTTATAACTATGTGTTGATTAGGTTAAAGTATTAGTCCAAATTATCAAATTATTTGAAGATCTATCACTTCTCTATTAACTTCTTGTGAAATAATAAACTGGTCTGTGTGTGTGTGTGTGTGTGTGTTTCTCCCCTATCACCATTTATACAAAAATGGTGCTTCATTAAGTTAAACTGCCTTTTCTTGAAGACTCAAGGATTTATAAAATTATTTCTTTCTAGGGAAGTGATATTTACATATACATGGGAAATGCATAGATAAGACTATACCATAAGCTCTCTGATCATGTTGTTGTTGTTTAGTTGCTGCTGCTAAGTCGTTTCAGTCCTGTCCGACTCTGTGCGACCCCATAGACTGCAGCCCACTAGGCTCCTCTGTCCCTGGGATTCTCCAGGCAAGAATACTGGAGTGAGTTGCCATTTCCTTCTCCAAGGTGTGAAAGTGAAAAGTGAAAGTGAAGTCACTCAGTCGTGCCCAACTCTTAGCGACCCCATGGACTGCAGCCTACCAGGTTCCTCCGTCCATGGGATTTTCCAGGTAAGAGTACTGGAGTGGGTTGCCATTGCCTTCTCCAAGTCATGTCCAACTCCTTTGCGATCCTGTGGACTATAGCCCACCAGGCCCCTCTGTCCATGGGTCTTCTCAGGCAAAAATACTGAAGTGGGTTGCCATTTCCTTCTCCAGGGGATTTCCTAACCCAGGGATTGAACCTGTGTCTCCTATGTTGGCAGGTGGATTCTGTACCACGGAGGCCCCAGGGAAGCCCTATGATAATTCTAGTAAACCATTAAGAATTATATGTTATAATTTATATTTAAGAAATTGCATTTATTTATAAATTCTTTCACCATGACTTATCAAGCCAATTGTTTTTATTAGCAAACAACTCATGAGCTTGTTTCTGCTTTGTTTTCTTTACAATTGCTGCCAGCATGTTGTAAGGTGCCAGCACCTTTATAATTGCTGAAAACTTATATATCATTTCAATTTTGTTAATAAAAACAGATCAAGAATTGAAATGCTTTATATCAAGACCTTAATATATCAGTCCTTAAATAAGCAGCATCATTACTGAAAAATAAAATGACACACTGTGTAACTTTGTGTATTTTGATATTACTGATGATGTTGTAGGAACTGCCTATGTTGCATTTCATACTATTTTATTAAGGTCAGTCTAGTCACATTCAGAAAATGAAGATCATGGCATCCGGTCCCATCACTTCATGGGAAATAGATGGGGAAACAGTGGAAACAGTGTCAGACTTTATTTTTGGGGGCTCGAAAATCACTGCAGATGGTGACTGCAGCCATGAAATTAAAAGATGCTTACTCCTTGGAAGGAAAGTTATGACCAACCTAGAAGCATATTCAAAAGCAGAGACATTACTTTGCCAAAAAAGGTTCGTCTAGTCAAGGCTGTGGTTTTTCCTGTGGTCATGTATGGATGTGAGAGTTGGACTGTGAAGAAGGCTGAGTGGTGAAGAATTGATGCTTTTGAACTGTGGTGTTGGAGAAGACCCTTGAGAGTCCCTTGGACTGCAAGGAGATCCAACCAGTCCATTCTGAAGGAGATCATCCCTGGGATTTGTTTGGAAGGAATGATGCTAAAGCTGAAACTCCAGTACTTTGGCCACCTCATTTGATATGTTGACTCATTGAAAAAGACTCTGATTCTGGGAGGGATTGGGGGCAGGAGGAGACGGGGACGACAGAGGATGAGATGGCTGGATGTTATCACTGACTCGATGGACGTGAGTCTCAGTGAACTCTGGGAGCTGGTGATGGACAGGGAGGCCTGGTGTGCTGCAATTCACGGGGTTGCAAAGAGTCGGACACGACTGAGTGACTGAACTAAACTGAACTGAACTATTTGTGGAAAGAATTTCAAAAAAAGTTCGGAAGCCATTTGAAGTGTTTTACTCCTTATGGTTTTAAAATAAGCAATTCAACAAGAATAGGAAAATATAATTAGTGTTTAAATTTAAAGAAATATGATTTTATACTGTTACTTACTATTAAGTCTCTAGGTTATAATCTAATCCATTATTTAATGGAGTTTGAATTTTTTTTTTTTTTTTTTTGAACAAGTAAGAAAGTGTTTGTCTCAGAGTATTTGTTCCCAAAGTAATCCTTTTCGAGTGAGAAGGTCATTGGGGAATTAGGATCTGAGCTCTTATTAGAATAAACACTTTATCTATTTTTGCAGTATGTTTTATTTGTTGTGATCCCTGTGACTGCTCAGATAACCTATCTCCATTTTTATGCTTTGCTTAGACATCTATGTACCACCTTCTCCATAGAAGGTCAGTGGCTGAGGAGTCAGAAATGGAGGAATCAAAATTTTTCAGGTCATTCTGATATAGTGTTAGTGACTGTAAAAGATAATATTTGAACTTAATGGTATCAATTTAGAGTAACCAATAGAAAGCAAAGAATCTATATTAGCTAGGGATTATCTAGCCTAAGATTTACACACACAGGTGGTCAAGCTGAATGTTAATATCAGACAATCCAAGATTTGGTAGAAGGACATAAGAAATGCTTAGGCTGGTCCCATTTGATAAGGAAAAGAATGAGGAAAGCAAGGTACAAAATATTCTGTCTCCCCTTTACTTTCTCCAACTAATTTTTTTTTTCTATTTTCATGACTTGAAAGGAAAAAAATTAATATTTCCTAAAACACGTTGATTTCATGAGCCAGCTTACATTACTGTAGCAAAGGAGAATGAGGATCGTTTTTCAATGCTAGTTAATCTGTCATCATGGATCCTCAAATGAGGAAAACTACCTTGTCTTTAATATAGTCATCAGCAGAAGAAAGTTTTTGAAATAAGGTTTTAACTTAAGCATAGACTAAAATCTCCTTTATATTCTCCAGATAACATCTGGGAAATGTTTGCCTGGAAATAGTTATAAGTACTCCCCACCTGACTTTACTTTGTTGCTTACAAACCTGTTTTTGCTGTGCACTGATTTACACATGCTTTTGGGAATTATTTTCTTGCCCTTTAAAAAATAGCCATTTTGAAAGTTTTCTTCAAAGTGATGATGGTTTTCAATCTGATATACAATAATATAAATTGATTAAGATGAAGTTAATAACTCTAGACAATTAAACACACATATTAACCACTGAAATGAAAGATAAGTTTTGTTCTTCTAAATATCCAAAGTCATTTTAATGGTATAGAATCTTTAATAGTTACTTTGAAGACACATCTCTGCTTTTTACTCTCTCCTCCTTTGAGCAATGAAAAAACTGTGGTAAGTGCAACCATGATTACTTTCAACTTCATGTTAAACTAGTCTATGCATTAAAAACGTATAAGCTTCATCTTTCCCTTGAGGAAGTGAACATAGATTAAGGTTTAGTTCTGTGTGGCACCTTGCATTCCTTAAGAAATTACTGTACTGGATTTTCTTCCAATTTTTAGTCTACCACTGCAGAGTAGAGAAGCCGCTGCCTTGTTGCTCATGTTTTACTGTTTTCCAGCTCCCCCATGCTGTGCATCCCTGTCATATTATGCTGAGAAAAAGTGAAAGACTGAGTCCAGCAATGTGTTGCCTGTTTAACTGCTTGAGGAAGACGGCAGACCTCTTCCAATTCCCAATCTTCTTTCCCCTTGGCATCTGCACTTACTAGTGAAGAGGGCGGGCATCCTTCAAAAGTTCAGAAAAATGCTTTCTAAGGGGGACAAAAAAAATCACCTACACTTCTGCCATTTGCAGATATAAAGATTCTAAATATTTTCTTTTTATAACTACACCAATAAATAAGCATCACTATGTAAATTCATAAAGTTTTTTAATGAAGAAGAGATGTTTATCTGTTTTTTAAATGAAAAAACATTCTTTTCCTATACACAAGTAATTAATCTCCTGTCTTCGAATATTGTTGAGTATTGACACAGAGATTAGAAAAAAAAGTGGAAAAGAAAGGACATTATAAAAGACAGCACATGTCATATCAGAAAGGTAAGTAGAACGAGTCTCTGAAAAGGGAAAAATATAAAATTACTATTTGACAAATAAAAATCATGTTCCAGTTTTCCACCATACTTATCATGTCTCCTTGTTTGACAAATTTTTCAACTTAGTTCCTGTTGAATTCTTGGTATGCACTTGAATGTGCTGAATTTTGAACTATATAAAGTTCATATAATTTAGGCAAGCATTTATGCTCCTCCATTATGTACCCCTAATTTTGCAATGTATCTTTCCTTATATGAAATTCTCCATCTGAAATTCTTCTTCTTTTTTGTTTTTTATGGTACACAACTAGCAATAGTCCAGACTTTCCATGCTCAGGATGCAGTGGTTAAAAAATATGACTTTCATTGTCACTACTAACATCCTGGACAAAGCCCTTAAATCCTCCTCTGGGTCAGCCTCTGAACACCCAGCTCACATGATGAGCCAGGCTCCTCCAGTCTCCTCCTACCCATACTGGGATCTAATAACATCTTTTGTAGGGCTCTCCTGTAGGAATGCTCTTCCTGTCGTGAAGATGTATCCTTCTCTCAGCTACAGTTTCTCCCAACATTAAGCTCTCTGCAGCACTCTCCTTCTTGCTCTCTTCCTGCGGTTTCAGATCACTCTGGCTCCAGCACCGTTGTACAAGCAGAGACTTCACTTTCCTGTGCTGCTGAGTTCAGAGCTCACTTGTCACTTCCTCCTGCTACCAGCTTCCTCGACTCCATGAGGGGTCGCCTCCCTTAAAAAAAAAAAAATGTGTTAAATCTGTAAGGACAGGATCATGAAATTGTTCCACTCTGATTGTTGTTAAATTTACACAGGTTTGGGAAATCTGCATCCTGTACTTGACTGTCACCTCCAGGTTATCACACCATGACATCTTCTCCAAATATCCCCTCTGTCCCCAGCTGAGCTGCTGAATGACTAAAATCCTGGCCAAGTTTCTGGGTCTTGCTTAGGAACTGAGTGACTATGGGCAATCTGCTTATACTCTGAGTGTCTGTAAGCAGGCAGTGGTGTAGCTGAGGAAAATTAAGTTCACACAGGGCCTCAAAACTCTAATCTCTCCACTCTCCATCTACACACTGATGACAGATTTAAAATCAAAGTGGAGCCTGATGGAAATCTCCGATGTGTTTTCAGACACATCCCTGAATCACTGAGAACTTGAATTTTCTCAACTGAATCACACTCAAAGAAACCAGCAGCTATTTTCAAAACTGTGTATCTGCTAACAGCTCTAGGGTCAACCTTGTAGTCCACTCAAAGCCCCCTCTCCCCAGCCCTGCAGTTAAGTAATCATTTGGAGCCCTAACCAATTGTTCTCTGCTTAACAAGCGCTTTTACTTCTTGCCAGCTCCAATCCTAATTCTCACAACCAAGGTATGTAACCTTGCAGGGTCTTTGCCTTGATATGCCTCCAGCTTGTACTCGAGGGAATGCAATCCAACTGCTTCTTGCACATGGGCCCTGGAATTTCAGTCCTAACAACCCGCAAATGAAGGCCTCTACTTCAATCAGGTCTTGGTTTCTGAAATTTTGGTTAACACCACAAGGTGCACGTGACTGAGACATCCTAGAAAGGATCCCACAGTGGCTTCACTGGGAGCTTCCTAACACAGAAGTATCAGTCTCTCTATCCTTGGGCTCAGGACAGAGTGGAGACCAGGCACCTGTGCTCTCAGCAAGCACTTATGTGACTTAGGACAAGGCCCCACTGAGGGACTGGAACCCTAACAAAGGACATATTTTTACATAAGCAAAACCAGTCCGGATTACCTTGGAGGGAGATCCCTAAGTTGGGCCCACAACAGGGGCTTAGGATGCCTGCTGGTCTTGCCTCCTCCCTGATCCCCTCTTGCCTAAGTAGGCAATTCTCTCCGGGCTCACAGGGCTGGGTCCTCAGCCTGCTCTCTCACCACATGGTCTCCACATGAAATTCTTTTATTTCTGTATCTGCAAATGCAAATTCTGTCTGTTTCAAAATTTTGATAAAATGTCCCTTATAACACCTATACAAAATTGATTTTGTTAGAAGAATAAATATGTTATAAATAAATATATTATGCTTTTATTTATATTTAAATATGTTGTACTTAAATAATGGTCTTCCTTGATGACTCAGATGGTAAAGAATCTGCCAGAAAGTCAGGAGACCTGGATTCAATTCCTGGCTTAAGAAGATCCTCTAGAAAAGAAAATAGCAACCCACTCTAGTATTCTTGCCTGGAGAATTCCATGGACAGAGGAGCCTGGTGGTTACAGTTCAGGGGATCGCAAAGAGTTGGACAGGACTGAGCACTAACACTTACACTTTCATTTGGTACTTAAATAAATATGTTATCCTTAAAAAGAGTATTCTATTTTTGTAGCAAAATAATAACTGACATAAATTTTAATTTTGATATGTCCACATAATCATATAAATGATCATTGCATTAAAGTACATTTAATACAGCTTGACAAAATCTGTAGTCTCCTGGAAAAAGAGTGATTAACATTTAGAAACAATTTTACTACAGTACAAATCATATATGATGTCTTTAAAATAACAAAGTCAATTGAAAAACAATGCTAGTTGATACCTAAGGCAAAGACTACCATTCAACCAAGAGCAGAACCTCCAGAAACTTTGGCTCTTCAACACCATTAAATGGAACTTCAAACTCACAAAGCACATGATCTTCATTCCCAGGCATTTATAGTGATGAATTACCAAATTGTTTGTCATTGCCTGACAAAGATCTCTAGCTTTTCAATGTCTGATAGAAGTTTTCTCTCACTACTTGACTATTATGCCAGTACCACAATTTAGTTTTATATTAGAGTAATTCCAATTGTGTTATCAATACTGATGACTGAAGTGGCCTTGAGTGACAAAAGTCTTATAAGACATCTCATTTAAATAAATGACAGCATCACTAGCATTAGAGCTCTAATCTGTGACAATAGGCTTTAATCTCTTCTGTAATGTTAAAGATCTGAACCTTTTGTTTTGGATTGCCTTAAGGTAACTGTCAGATATTTAAGAGGGATAGGGAGCAAACAAGCAAGGAAGCTGAAAACAAAAACAAAAACAAAAAAGGACTTACTAAAAAGTGCATACCGAAGGAAACTGAGTATGGCTACTTCATATGGAACAGACTTGAAAAAATATATCATATATACCATTTCTAAAATTTTTAATTTTGAAATTATTACAGATGCACAGAAATTTGCAAAGTTAGTGAAATAGGTCCAATGTATACTGAATGAAATTTCTCCCCATGGTAACTTTTTGCATAATTATAATACAAAACCAAAACCAGGATTTTGACATTTATATGTGTGTGTATAAGTTTATATCACTTTATCACTTGTGTAGATTTGGATATTCACTACTGCATTCAAGATAACAAGTTATGTTATTACTGAAAGATCTCCCTCCTGTTATCTCTTTATAATCAGGCTCACAGGCTACCCCCAATATCACAAGATCTTGGCAAATACATTAGTATTCTCTCCAGAAACCAGGAGTCCATCTCTCTCCTACTCAGCTCAGTCTCCACCCTCAGCCTGTCCAGTTCTGCTTCAATCAGGAAAGAACTTTTCAGAAAGCTGTCTTCCAGGATTTTCACCTGATCTTGGGTTTCTCTTTGAACTTTTGCAGGGAGAAGCCTGGGTATGAGTGGTATGTGCGGCCATGGTGGGAAACCAAGAGGGCCAGCTGGTCTTTGGTGAGGAATTCACTGGTGATGTGGATGATGCCTCGTTGACATCGATTCCAGTGGTCGCTGAACAACTTCTTGATCTTGCTGCTGGCAAGGCTGGTCACCTCAACGAGCTGGTAGACCTCAGTATCGTCGGGGAACTGGCTCTGCAGGAAGCTATCCTTGGGGTGTTTCTATCTTCTCCTTAGTCTCCTTGTCCAACTCTATAACTCTATGATTTCAGGAATTTTATAGAAATAGGATACTCTAGTACATAATCTTTAAGGATTGGCTTTTTTTCACTTAGCATATTTTTCTTGTGATATATCCAGGTTGTCATGTGTATTAACAGTTATTTTAATGTTCTATATCAATTTTGATATAGATGTACCATTGTTTGTCTACCCATTTGCTCACGGAAGGACATTTGAGATGTTTCTGGAGTTTGGAAAAGCTATTTTGGCTATTATGAATAAAACTGTTATAATCATTTGCGTTCTGTGGATATAAATTTTGATTTCTCTGGGATAAATATTCAGGGATACAAGTGCTAGGCAAAATGGAAGCTATATGTTCAGTTTTTAAAGAAACTGGCAATCTGTTTTTCAGACTCCAGACTGGCTGTACAGTTTTACACTCTGGCATGCAGTGTATGAGTGCTCAAGTTTCTATCCTTGCCAAGATTGGATAGCACATTTTTGTTTTAATTTTAGCTATTCTAATAGATGTGTAGTGAAATTTAACTGTATTTAACTTACATTTCCCTAATGGCTAATAATGCTGAACATCTTTTCATGTACTTATTTGCCATATGCATATACCATTTTATGAAATATCTCTTCATGTCTTTTGCCCATTTTCTAATTGAACTTTTTTAACTGTTGAATTTTGAAAAATTCCAAATATATTTTAAATCTAAGTTCTTTATTTGATTTGTGCTTGTGACTTGAAAATATATTTTTCCTGTCTATAGTTTGAGTTTTCATCCTCATAATGGAGGTTTTCATAGAGCAAAGTTTCTAATTTTGCTAAGGTAAAATTTATTAATTTTTCTTTTTAGACTACATTTTTTATATGAAAGTTCACTACTATATTGTTCTTAGGACTTGAGGTTCCTAGGTGCTCTTCCTTCTTCTTTTTAACTTTCAGAGTTACTTAACATCTGTTTATACATAATGGACAAGGTTTTCTGTTGTTCAGGAGAAATAGGTAAAAGTAAGAAATAAACCTATACTACATTTCTGAGACAATTTTTCCCTGAAATAAACCATCTGTGCAGTCTAAAACAACAACAACAAAAAACAAAAAACAAAAAACAAAAACATCCTGGAATAGTTTGGCAAACACTAAAACAACTTTCATAGGAAACAGGCTAAGATTGTGTCCATTCTCTCATGTCCAATTCATGTGTATACATAGAAGATAATAAATGCCCAAATTGTCAACTCAAGGATTACTAGAAGATAATCCTCCTAAAAAAAGAGCATCCCCCTTTTTTTTTTTTTTGGCCAGAATTATTGAGATATAATGTTGCAAATGTTTAAGGCATACAGTGTGATGATTTGATATGTGTGCTGCTGCTAAGTCACTTCAGTTGTGTCGGACTCTGTGCGACCCCATAGACGGCAGCCCATCAGGCTCCCCTGTTCCTGGGATTCTCCAGGCAAGAACGCTGGAGTGGGTTGCCATTTCCTTCTCCAATGCATGAAAGTGAAAAGTGAAAGTGAAGTCACTCAGTAGTGTCTGACTGTTTGCAACCCCATGGATGGCAGCCCACCAGGCTCCTCCATCCATGGGATTTTCCAGGCAAGAGTACTAGAGTGGGGTGCCATTGCCTTCTCCTTGATATGTGTATATACACTGAATACCACAATTAAGTTTGTTGAAACATTGTTTACCTCACATAATTACCACTTTGTTGTTGCTGTTGCAATCATGGTAAGAATATTAAATCTATAACCTCATGGCAGCTTTCAATAAAATATAGTATTGTTAAATAACTATAATCACCATCTTCTACATTAGAACCCAGGAAATTATTTCTCTTCTAACTGGAAATTTGCAACCTAACCACCATCTCCCCATTTCCCCCACCCTCAGCTCCAAAAACTACCATTCTACTTTGTTTATATGAGTTAAATGATTTCCAATTGCACATACAAGAAAGAACACATATACCTGTCTTTCTCTGATTATTTTGCCTATCATAATGCTCTCAAGGTCCACTCATTTTGTTACAAACAGAATGAGTTCATTCTTATTGTAATAACTGAATAATATTCCATTGTATGTTCATAAGACATTTACTTTATACCTTCATCTATCATTTGGATCTTTCTTTAGGTTGTTTTCATGTCTTGGCTGTTGTGAATAATGCTGAAATGAACACAGAAGTATATATGTCTCCTTTAGACAGTGGTTTCATCCTCTTCAGCTACATACTTAGAAGTAGGATTGCAGCATCATCAGTTCAGTTCAGTCACTCAGTCCTGTCCAACTCTTTGCAACCCCATGGATTGCAGCACGCCAGGCTTTTCTGTCCATCAGCAATTCCTGAAGCTTGCTCAAACTCAAGTCTATAGGGTGGGTGTTGCCATCCAACCATCTCATCCTCTGTCGTCCCCTTCATCTCCTGCCTTCAATCTTTCCCAGCATCAGGGTCTTCTCCAATGAGTCAGTTCTTCGCATGAGGTGGCCAAAGTATTGGAGTTTCAGCTTCAGCATCAGTCCTTCCAATGAACATTCAGGCCTGATTTCCTTTAGAATTGGCTGGTTGGATCTCCTTGCAGTTCAAGGGACTCTCAAGAGTCTTCTCCAACACCACAGTTCAAAAGCATCAGTTCTTCGGCACTTAGCTTTCTTCACAGTCCAACTCTCACATCCATACATGACAACTGGAAAAACCATAGCTTTGACTAGATGGACCTTTGTTGGCAAAGTAATGTCTCTGCTTTTTAATACACTGTCCAGGTTGGTCATAGCTTTTCTTCCAAGGAGCAAATGTCTTTTAATTTCATGGCTGCAGTCACCATCTCCAGTGATTTTGGAGCCTCCCAAAATAAAGTCTCTCGTTGTTTCCACTGTTTCCCCATCTATTTGCCATGGAATGATGGGTCCAGATGCCATGATCTTAGTTTTCTGAATGTTGAATTTTAAGCCAACTCTTTCATTCTCCTCTTTCAGTTTCATCAACAGGCTCCTTAGTGCTTCTTGACTTTCTACCATAAGGATGGTGTCATCTGCATATCTGAGGTTATTGATATTTCTCCCAGCAATCTTGATTCCAGCTCAAAATTTAGTCCTTCTTTTCTTTCTGCCATAAGTGTGGTTGTCACCATATGGAAGCTTTCTTTTTTAATTTTTGGAAGAACCTCCATGCTGTTTTCTATAGTGGACACACCATTGTACATTTTTCCAAAAAGCATTCCAGAATTCCCTTTCCTCCACATCATCACCAGTATTTATTATTTCTTGTCTTTCTGATAATCATTGTAATGGAGGTGAAATGATACTTCAGTCTTATTTTGATTTGCATTTCCTTATGACTGGCTTCCCAGGTGGTGCTAGTGGTAAAGAACCCACATGCCAGTGCAGGAGATGTAAAAGATGCAGGCTCAATCCCTGGGCCAGAAAGTTCCCCTGGAGAAGGGCATGGCATCCCACTCCAGTTTTCTTGCCTGGAAAATCCCATGGACAGAGGAACTTGGCAGGCTACAGTTTACAGTTGGATACGACTGAAGCAACTAAGCATGCATGTATGAATGATGACTATTTTTTTCTTTGCTATTGAAATGTCTGAGTTTTTTATATATTTTGTATATCAACCCCTTATCAGATATATGATTTGCTTTGTTCTTTTTCTTAAGACAGTCTTGACAATTTGAATCTTTTGTGATTTCATGAAAAATTAATATTTTTCTGTGTCTGTGAAAAATACCACTGAAATTGTGATAGTGATTTTCTTGAATTTATATGGATTTATAGTATAGACATTTTAAAAATATTAACTTTTCCAGTTCATAAACTTAGATATCTTTCCATTTATTTATATCTTTGGTTTATTTCATTAATATCTTGTAGTCTTCAGTGATGTACTTTTCACTTTCTTGGATAAATTTATTTCTAAGCATTTTGTTATTTATATGCTATTGGAATGGGATTGTTTTCATTTCTTTTTCAGACAGTTCATTGCTCAAGTATAGAAATCCTATTTTGTGTGTGTGCATCATAGCTTTATAGAAACTGTTTGTTGATTTTAGCATTTTTTGGTGAAATCTCTAAGATTTCTCTATATAAAATTATGACATCTTCAAATGGAGATAATTTTACTTAACCCTTTTGGATTTGAATGTTTTTTATTTCTTTTCTTGTTTAATTGCTTTGGCTAGGACTTTTAACATGCTATTGAATATGAGTGGTGGTGGGCATTCTTGTCTTGTTCTTGATCTTAGAAAGAAAACTTTTCTAATTGAGCAATTGAGCATGTTATTAGCTCTGGATTTACCATCATGTTGTCTTTATTATATTGAGGTATGTTTCCTTCTGTACAAAATTTTTAAGAAGTTTTTATTGTGGAAGGTGTTAAATTATTGTCAAATGTTCTTTCTGTTTCCATTGAGATGATTATATGATCTTTGTCTTCCATGTTATTAATCTGGTGTGTTGTATTGATTAGAATATATTGAATCTCTCTTGCATTACAGAAATAAATCCCACTTGATCAAAGTGTATGATATTTTTAATACATTGTTGAATTCAGTTTAATAGTATTTTGTTGAGAATATTAAATCTATATTTATCAGAATATTGGCCTTTAGTTTCCTTTTCTTGTAGTGATCTTGTCTAGCTTTGGTTTCAGGGAAATGTTGGTCAAATGGTAAGTGCTCTCTCCTCTTCAACTTTTTGGAAAAGTTTAAGAAGAATTAGAAAAATTGACATTAATTCTTCTTTAGATATTTGGTAGAGTTAACCCATTAAATAATATAGTTCTAGTTTTTTGCTTTGTTTTTAATTGGGGGATATTTTTAATTATTAATTCAAGGTCCTTGTTTGTTTTTGCTCTGTTCAGATTATCTATTTCTTCATGATTCAGTCTTGATAGCTTATATCATTCTAGAGATGCATTTTTTCCTTATAATTTTCCAATTTGTTAGCATATAATTGTTCACAGTTGTCTCTTTTGAGCTTTTGTATTTCTGTGGTAACACTTGTAATCCAGTTGTATTATACAGTGTAACATACTTTTTATCTATAATTTTAAAAATTTGAATCTTCTTTTCTTGTTAAGTTAGCTAAAGATTGGTCAATTGTTTTATCTTTTCAAACTATCAACTCTTAGTTTTTTTGAGCTTTTCTATCATATTGTTTTTCTCATTTCTATTTTATGTATTTCTAGTCTGATCTTCGTTATCTCCCACACAATTGCACTCATCTCACATGCTAGTAAAGTAATGCTCAAAATTCTCCAAGCCAGGCTTCAGCAATATGTGAACCGTGAACCTCCTGATGTTCAAGCTGGTTTTAGAAAAGGCAGAGGAACCAGAGATCAAATTGCCAACATCCGCTGGATCATCAAAAAAGCAAAAGAGTTCCAGAAAAACATCTATTTCTGCTTTATTGACTATGCCAAAGCCTTTCACCGTGTGGATCACAATAAACTGGGAAAATTCTGAAAGATATGGGAATACCAGACCACGTGATATGCCTCTTGAGAAATTTGTATGCAGATCAGGAAGCAACAGTTAGAACTGGACATGGAACAGCAGACTGGTTCCAAATAGGAAAAGGAATTCGTCAAGGCTGTATATTGTCACCCTGATTTTTTAACTTATATGCAGAGTACATCATGAGAAACGCTGGACTGGAAGAAACACAAACTGGAATCAGGATTGCCGGGAGAAATATCAATCACCTCAGATATGCAGATGACACCACCCTTATGGCAGAAAGTGAAGAGGAACTCAAAAGCCTCTTGATGAAAGTGAAAGTGGAGAGTGAAAAAGTTGGCTTAAAGCTCAACATTCAGAAAACGAAGATCATGGCATCCGGTCCCACCACTTCATGGGAAATAGATGGGGAAACAGTGGAAACAGTGCCAGATTTTATTTTTCTGGGCTCCAAAATCACTGTAGATGGTGACTGCAGTCATGAAATTAAAAGACGCTTACTCCTTGGAAGGAAAGTTATGACCAACCTAGATAGCATATTCAAAAGCAGAGACATTACTTTGCCAACAAAGGTTCATCTAGTCAAGGCTATGGTTTTTCCTGTGGTCATGTATGGATGTGAGGGTTGGACTGTGAAGAAAGCTAAGTGCTGAAGAATTGATGCTTTTGAACTGTGGTGTTGGAGAAGACTCTTAAGAGTCCCTTGGACTGCAAGGACATCCAACCAGTCCATTCTGAAGGAGATCAGCCCTGGGATTTCTTTGGAAGGAATGATGCTAAAGCTGAAACTCCAGTACTTTGGTAACCTCATATAAAGAGTTGACTCATTGGAAAACACTCGGTTACTGGGAGGGACTGGGGGCAAGAGGAGAAGGGTACGACAGAGAATGAGATGGCTGGATGGCATCACTGACTCGATGGACGTGAGTCTATGTGAACTCCGGGAGTTGGTGATGGACAGGGAGGCCTGACGTGCTATGATTCATGGGGTCACAAAGATTCGGACACGACTGAGTGACTGATCTGATCTGATAATTTGTGGTATGCTATATTTTCATATTAATTTATTTAAATATATTTTAAAATTTCTCTTCTGATTTTATTTTTGTCCCAATGGATGTTCAAGAGTGTTATTTAATTTCCAAACATTTGGTAATTTTCCACTTTTCCTCATGTTGTTTTATATCATTGTGCTTGGAATTAATACTTAATATAATTTTAATCTTCTTAAATTTGTTGAGGTTTGTTTTGTGGCATATATATGATCATTTTTTGAGAATGTTCTGTGTGCACTTCAGAGAATACATATTCTCCTGCTGTTGGGTAGATGTTTTAATTATCTGTCTTGAATTTCTGGCTGTCTGTTCCTTTGGGGCCAGTTACTGGAGGTGTTCCATACTCTTTTAATGAAAAATTATTTTCCTGATTCTTCGTTATCCCTGTAACATTGTTTAGGTATGTCAGGCGAATGTATGCTTCTCAGTTCTTGTCTTGTCACAACAATGACTTGGAGCGACGGACATTAAAGCCCTCGGCATGTCACAGCTCTCCAGTCTTGAACAAACCGTGTCATAGCTCTTAGACAAATCAGTGTTACAGCTCTATTTTATTTAGAAGATAGCAGAAGAATCCATCCTCGAAGAAGAGAAGAGAGTTGAGGAGCGTGCCAGCGTGTGTGCAAGGTGGGGGTAGGCGGAGGGGAGAGAGAGAAAGAACATACGCACATGGGATAGAGAGCGTGAGAGTGCTTGGCTCCTGCTTTTATAAGTTTTCTTCCCCCTGGGCCTGCCCTATGCAAATTGGGCTCAGCCAGGAGTGCTGTTCTACCTGAAGTTCTCACTCCAGTCCTCGGACCTTTCTTTGACCTTCCTTTGTTCTATTTTCATGGGCTTTTCCCTTCCTTGTCCCTTCCACCACCATTTTGGACTCCTTTTCCCTATTCTAACTACTTAACATTCCCCCCTCAAGAGATGGGAGGCCCAATTCTTTGGGAATAAGGGCGTCGAGGTCTTTATAGCTATTTCCTGCTGAATTGGGATGGCAAGGGGTATTGGGCTTCCCCCTCTTGCTAGTCTCAGGCCTCAGAGTCCTCATAGCAGTGTTCATCTAAGGGTGAGTGATATTTTCCATGGTGGGCTGTAGTTTTGTATCTTTGTTGAACTGGGATGGCATGTTGTAACTTGTTGACCTGAGCAGAGACAAACAGGTTAGACAATTGATAATGCATGGAACAATCATAAGCACATCAATACGGTGTAACAGGGACTAGTAGGGGCATTAGCCAATTCCAAATTCATATCGCCAGGATGGCTCACGTCCCTCCTTGTTCAGGGATCAGATTTATTTCCTGCCTGTCTTGGAGTAAAATCCCTGCCAAGCTGTGCTGGCTCTTTAGAGCTATCCTGAGAATTCCTATCCCCAGAAACCAGATTGTAGGGGTGTTTATTAGAATGGCACTTCTTTGTAGTTCTGAATACGTATGTGAGCTCAGCCAAGGGCTCACAGATATATTGAGTGTCCTCTTCTGTTTTTTTCCACAGCTTGACTCTTGAGTAGTGAATCCAGGAGTCATGTCCTGGTACTTTGACTGCTGGTGGCAGAGGCTTAGCCTCTATGGTCTCAAAGTTGGAGACTACTGCATTCCTGGCTCTTCTTTTTCCATCTAAGACAAAGCTGCTTCTATCAGTGTACCAGATTTCCTCAGGATTGGTCAGAGGATCTTCTGACAATCCCTCTCGGGGTTTTGTCCAGTGGTCCAAGGTTTCTAGACAAGAGTGAAAGGGGAGAGAGCCCTTGGGTGTAGGCAAGAGGGTGGCTGGGTTAAGAACCTTACAAGGGGATATAGTGAGGCCTGGATATTCCATCAGCATTACTTGATAACTGAGGATTCTTTGATCAGATCTCCATAAATGACCTTTCCCATTTAGGAGTTGTTTTACTTGGTGGCTGGTAAAAATAGTTATTTTGCCCCAAAAGGAGATTTTTAAAGCATCTTCAACCATGATTGCAATAGCTGCAAGATTTCGAAGGCAGGGGAGCCAGCATTGGATGGTTGGATCTAGTCTCTTGGATAAGTAAGCTACAGGCTGGGGCTCATATCCTAACCTGTGAGTTAACACTCCCAAGGCTATTCCCTCTCTTTCATGGACATAAAGTTGGAATGTTTTTTCTGGGTCTGGCAATCTCAAGGCAGGTGTCTGAGTTAAGGCCTGTTTTAGTGCAGTTGCTTTTGGACTGTGGTGTTGGAGAAGACTCTTGAGAGCCCCTTGGACTGTACGGCGATCCAAACAGTCCATTCTGAAGGAGATCAGCCCCGGGATTTCTTTGGAAGGAATGATGCTAAAGCTGAAACTCCAGTATTTGGCCACCTCATGCAAAGAGTTGACTCATTGGAAAAGACTGATGCTGGGAGGGATTGGGGGCAGGAGGAGAAGGGGACGACAGAGGATGAGATGGCTGGATGGCATCACTGACTCAATGGACGTGAGTCTGGGTGAATTCCGTGAGTTGGTGATGACAGGGAGGCCTGGCGTACTGCGATTCATGGGGTCGCAAAGAGTCGCATACGACTGAACAACTGAACTGAACTGAGCTAAACTGCCTTTTTCTGAGGAGTTTCCCACATTAGTGGGATTGAATCATCTCATCCCTTTAAGCTTTCATATAAGGGCTGGGCAATTAGACCATAGTTGGGTATCCAGATTCTAAAATATCCAGTTAGTCCCAGGAAAGCTTGCAATTGTTTTCGAGTCATGGGGGAGGGCACTGGAAGATTCCTTGTACCCATTCAGAGGACAGCCTCCTGGACCCATGTGTAATCTGAACTCTCAGGTAAGTGACCTTCGTCTTGACCATCTGTGTCTTAGCACGGGAGACTTTATATCTCCTTTCTGCCAAAAAGTTTAGAACCTGAATCGTATGTTGTTGGGCATTTTCCTCATCTGGAGAGCAGATTAGTAGGTCATCTATGTATTGTAATATTTTCCCACTAGGTCCCAGGTCCAGATCTAGGAGATCCCAGCTAAAGGCCTGTCCAAACAAGTGGGGGCTATCTCTGAACCCTTGGGGTAATACTGTCCAAGTCATATGTTGGTGTTTTTCTCCTGGGGTCTCCCACTCAAAGGCAAAAAGATATTGGGGTTCTTTAACCAGTGGTATGAAAAAAAAAAAAATGTTATCTTTGAGATCCAAGACTATAAACCACTTGGCACTGGGTGGGATTTCTCCCAAGATTACATAGGGATTGGGTACTGTGGGATGGAGGTGGACTACAGCTTCATTTATGATCTGGAGATCTTGAACCATTCACCAGGTTCCGTCCTTTTTCTTTACTGAGAGGATTGCGGTGTTACATGGCGAATTGGTGGGGACTAATAGCCCTCAAGCAAGGAATTTATTTTTTAAAGGCTGTAGCCCCTCCTGAGCCTCTCTTTTGAAGGGATATTGTTTCCAGTTAGGAAACCAAGTGGGATCTTGGAGGACAATGATGACCAGTTCAGCTTGGTGGGCTCATCCAGGAATTCCCTGGTCCCACACCTGGGAGTTATTTTTGTCCTCCCATAGTTTTTGGTTCCTCTGTATTGGAGAAGGTGTAATGGGTTCTTCAGTAGTAACCAGGAGCTGTAGAGCTCTAGGGGCTGAAAAGCTTCCCATCACAAGGGTGGTCCCCAATTTAGTGAGTATATATTTTCTCAATAAGGGAGTAGGAGATTCAGGGACCACCAGAAACTGGTGGGAATATATTTGTCCATCCCAGCAACAAAGAAATGCTCAGGTGAATCTTCTGTAGTTGCTTTTCCTGTAGTACCCCAAATGGTACAGGCTTGGGGGGAGAAGGCTCTGGAGTAGGAGATCAAGACAGAGTAGGGTAGCCCCTGTGTTAACCAAGAAATTCTTGGACCTACCTGCCACATCCAGTTGCACCCTTGGCTCCAGCCCCGTGATGGTTATTTGTGACAGGCGGGCTGGCTGGAGTGGGCCTCTTCAGTCCTCTTGAGCCATCGTGAGGGTAGGCTTGGCACTTGACCTTGAGGCTTTTGGGTCCCGAGGGCAGATAGCCATCCAATGTCCCAGTTGATGGCATTTGTGGCAAGCCGTTCTAGGAGACTTGTCACGGTTTGGACACCCTTTGGCCCAATGCCCTGCCTGTCTACAGATTAGGCATTTGCCTTGTGCCTTGGCCTTCAAGGAATCGGGGTGTGCCATAGGGCTTCTCTGGAGGGCAACCAACATCTGGGCATGCCTTGTCTCTTTCCTTCTCTCTCTCTTCTGGGCCTTGGCCTCCTTCTTTTGTTCTCTATTGTAAAAGGTACTGGTGGCTGTCTGGATCATCTCATCTAAAGAGGCAGCAGGATCCTGCTGCTGTAGCCATTGTAACTTAATTCTGATATGTGATGCACATTGGGACAGTAATTTGTCCTTTAAAATCACCTGTCCCTCGTAAGAGTCTAAGTCCAGATTGGTAAACGTTTGGAGGGCCTCTTTTAGCCTTTCCAGAAAGGCAATGGGATTCTCATTGGGCTCCTGAGTTATTGCTGAGACCCAGGCATAACTGATTACTTTTTGTTGGGCTGCTTCAGTCCTGCCTTCACACAGATTAGAAAATTATTTCCTTCCCAGATGTGCTCAGGGTCATTATAATTCCAATTAGGATCGGAGGAGGGGACTTTAGTTTCCCCTACTGGGTATCTGTCACTGGACATGTGAAGCCCCATTGCATACCTTCGGTGCTTCCTTTAAGACTCTAGTACGTTCAGGGTCAGATAACGTTTGAGTAAATATGACCATGATGTCCTTCCACGTCAAGTCAAAGGCCAAGGTAATATGTTGGAACGTACCTATATATCTGTGCCATCTGTATAGCTTCCCAGGTCTTGTTTGATTTGTCTTAGTTCTAAGAGGGAGAAGGGCTTATGGACCTGGGTTGGTCCTAATTCTCCTCCAGTTTCAACTAAGGGACATACTCGAGCTGGCTTTTGTGGAGAGGGTGCTCTTGGATATAGGGGCACATTCAGATACAAGGAAGGAGCACGAGGCAACTCTGGAGCTGTGGAAGGGTCCAGTATCTTTGGGGGTATGGGAGGTGAGCCTTTACGGGGGGGGGGGGAGTTCCTTCTCTTGGTTGCCTGTGCCTAACACTATTTGCCTAGTAAGCTCACTTTTAGGGCATATAACAATCCCATACTTAAGACAGAGTTCCTTCATATCCCTTAGTTGGAAGAAAATTTGGACATAGGGGATCTCTGTCCATTTCCCTTGTCTTTTGAAGAATAATTCTAGTTGCAGGGTGGTATTGTAGTTTAAACTCCCATCCTTAGGCCAGTGTTCCTCATCTCCCAGTGGATATTGTGGCCACACAGTGGCACAAAATAATTTTAAGCGACTCCTCCTCAGAGTTAGAGGATCAAACAGCTTCCAGTTATCAAGGATGCATCTCAAGGGCATCTGCCAGGAAGCAGATTTGTTATTTCCCATCTGAAAGACAGTCATGACAGGGAGGAAAAGAAGAGAAGAAAACGAATAGGCCTCCTTCAATTTTCACGGGTGGACTTCCCTAGGGGTGAGTCTTTCTGAAGCTTATCTTACCAGAACTGTTGCAACTTGAGAGCCAAGCGTCCCCTGATCAGGGTGCAGATCCCCAGGAAGGCTGAGGCATCACAAGCTCCTAGAGACTGAATCCCTGGGCAGGTTGAGGCATGGCGGCTTCCCGAGGATTTGGTCCCTGGGCAGGTCAAGGTGTGACGACCTCCTGGGACCCCTGGGACTGGTGGATCCCTGAAGAGGTTGAGGCATGACAACTTTTTGAGGACCAGATCCCTAGGCAGGTCAAGGTGTGATGACCTCCTGGGACCCCAGGACTAGAGTTTGGGTGTCCCCAAGGTCTCCACCATGACCAGTGCTGGGTAGAATTAGGGGGTTGTAACTCATTTCTAGTTTGTTCACCGCAGATGGGAATAGATAGCATGATGTAAAACAATCCAAGCCTGTGCCCTGAGACTGGGAAATAGTGAAACAGTCATAAGCCTTGTCCTCTTACTCTAAGGGATTGTAAGTCACTGATTTCTTCCCCTAGTCCTCCTTAAGAGCAGGTTAGAGTGTCTCCCCTGTTAAGCATTTTGTTGTCATAGACTCACTTTAGGTAATAACAGAAGTAGTGACAAAGGAGTGGGTTATCTGACCCTGTTAGGGGCATTAAAGTATTTTAATAATAGGCTGGGTGGAGCAGCATTGCCTACAAGGGGGTAGAGTCCTGATTGTAGGAGTTAGTAACTGGCTTAAGAACCAATTTGTTTAGAGGCAACAGACCAAATGTTCCATAAAAGTGGAGTGGAGAGTGGAGAGTTGATCCAGGGGTGTTTGTAACTTTAGGAGAAAGGTGGTAGGTGTTTGGGCCCAAACAGCCTTCAGGGCTAACTCCCAAAGTGGCAAACATTATCCCTGGAAACCCAATTGCCTTTGAAGGGATGCCAACTGATGGACTTCTAGCAGGCATTGTGTGCCTGTTGCCCACCCTAGCGGGTTCACTGAGAGATACTGATGTTATACATGTTGTAGGAAACATGGAAGATGAAGGTCTGAATATCTAGAAGGGTTGGATATTATACAGTATTTTCCTCTAAAGGGCCAGCAATTTTCTGGTTGTCCCTCCAGAAGATTGTAGAGGCGACATTGTGGGCCTGGACACGGCTCAGGAAAGGAGCATGAAACAGGAGAGAAGGAGGCAGAGCACAACCTTTGAAAGAATGACATAGCACAAAGGCATAAGGTAAATCAATTAAAATCAATCAGTTGGGTCCAAGATGACAAGTCAAATTCAAGTAAACCTTAATCCCCAATCTACACACCAACAGACACACCCAGAGGTAGCAGGACAGCTCTAAGGCACTGTCAAAAGAGTGAGGAGTGGGTGGTTCCCCAATGGTTGGGATGATCCTCCCACTCAATAGCATATGAATTCATCCCACTAGCAAAACCTCCATGGCCCCAGCCCTTGCCCTCAGCAATGACCCACACCCTCAAGAGTGAGCTTCTCTCTGAAACCTAACAAATCCACCTCTTACTTATCGCTTTGACTCTCAATGAATTTTTGCAATGAGACCTCAGAGCCTGAGCTTCATTAGGTACTGAAATCAGGCATCGTGGGTTTTGGTCAAGCTCAACTCTCAGGAGACAGAGCTGAAGGACAGGAGTGGGGAAAACATGCCAAGGAATCCCCTTCATAGCCTGCTGGAAAACCTGCTAAATTGCTTACCTGTGCTCACAGTTTTCATTGGTCTGATTCTTGGCACAGAGAAGAGTAAGGACAGAAGAATCCCTATTGGCTTGGGTAACAGCCTACTGGGGCCAACAGATAGTGCCTTTGGGACATACCAAAGAGTAGCCTCTCCAGAGTCCCTCAACTGAGCCCACTGTCACCTGCCTGTTCATGGGGGGTTCAAGGAAACAAGAAATGAGAGATTGTAAAGGAATTAAGATTTTGTTAGGCATGTCCCTCCAGCCATAGGAGCGAGAATCTCCTACCTTAACCAGAGGTCTTCTGGAATCTGAGACTGAGCTACGTGAGCTTTCTGCTGAGTTCGTTTGTCGCTGTCTTGGTTTCCAGCATGGTGGGCCTCTCGCCACTTCCCTTGCTCTGAGTTTTCTTTGCGTTCTGCTTCAACCATGGGAGCTTTCACCAAGTTTGGCTCCTGTGCTTGGCCTCTTCCGAGCAGAGGTTGTTCCAGCCAGGTTAAATCTGAGTCATGGCACCATAGATGTCAGGCAAGTATATGCTTCTCGGTTCTTGTCTCGTCACAACAATGATTTGGAGCAATGGACATTAAAGCCCTCAGTGCCTCACAGCTCTTGGGTCTTAAACAAATTGTGTCAAAGCTCTTAGACAAATCAGTGTTACAGCTCTACTTTATTTAGAAGATAGCAGGAAAATCCATCCTCGAAGAACAGAAGAGAGTGGAGGAGAGCAGCAATGCGTAAGTGGAGGTGGGGGGGGGTGTAATTAGAGAGAGCAAGAGAGAGAAAGAGCATGTGCACACAGGAGAGAGACAGCAAGAGAGCACTTGCCTCCTCCTTTTATAAGTTTTATTCCTCCTGGGCCTGCCCTATGCAAATTGGGCTCAGCCAGGAGTGCTGTTCTACCTGAAGTCCTCACTCCAGTCCTCGGACCTTTCTTTGACCTTCCTTTGTTCTATTTTTGCAGGCTTTTCCCTTCCTTGTCTTTTAGACACTGCCATTTTGGACTCCTTTTCCCTATTCTAACTACCTAACAGGTACCTGTGCATTTTAAGACACTGTCACCTCTTCCAGATTTTATGGACTGTCTTCAGTAAAAAAATCTTCAATGGTGGGCAAAATGATGCTGGAAATTGCTATGGTTAGTGAAGGGAAACAAGGGTGGAAACCTCTTTGAATCAGATCTCGGGGTCCTGGTGACTCAGCTCAGGTTGATAGCTTACCATGAATAGTGTCAGATTCATGATCTCCAAGGAAGAGAATTTAGCTTCGGGACCAGATAAAGGCTTGATCACTCAGAGCTTTTCTGTAGCAGAGATTTATTACAGTGAAAAAAAGACAGAAAACACTTCTGACACAGACACATCAGAAAGGGGCAGAGTGCCCCACTCACTAGGCCTATCAAGGCCTTACATAATTTTTCAATTGGTTACTAACAATAGAAAGGTCTTACCAGGTCCACTTCCACAGCAAATTAAAATAACAGGATTACTCAGAAAGTTCTTATTAAGAAGCAGAAACATGTCCTTGAGTAAGATACATTGTTGTGACATAATCATTAGTACAGAAAAAACATACCCTTCCCTTGAGCAAGATTAGTTGTTTTGTTCTGTAATCTTTCAGTTCGGTTCAGTTACTCAGTCCTGTCCAACTCTATGCAACCCCATGCACAACCTCCAACTCTGTGCAACCTCCCTGTCCATTACAAACTCCCAGAGTTTCTTCAAATTCATGTCCATTGAGTTGGTGATGCCATCCAGCTATCTCAACCCCTGTTGTCCCCTTCTCCATCCCACTGTCAATCTTTCCTAGCATCAGGGTATTTTCAAAAGAGTCAGCTCTTCACATCAGGTGGCAAAATTATTGTAATTTCAGCTTCAGCATCAGTACTTTTCAATGAATATTCAGGACTGATTTCCTTTAAGATTGACTGGTTGGATCTCCTTGCAGTCCAAGGGACTCTCAAGAGTCTTCTTCAACACCACAGTTCAAAAACACCAATTCTTCAGCACTCAGCTTTCTTTTATAGTCCAACTCTCACATTCATACATGAAAAACTGGAAAAACCATAGCCTTTGGCAGAAAGTGAAGAGGAACTAAAAAACCTCCTGATGAAAGTGAAAGTGGAGAGTGAAAAAGTTGGCTTAAAGCTCAACATTCAGAAAACAAAGATCATGGCATCCGGTCCCATCACTTCATGGAAACAGATGGGGAAACAGTGGAAACAGTGTCAGACTTTATTTTTTTGGGCTCCAAAATCACTGCAGATGGTGACTGCAGCCATGAAATTAAAAGACGCTTACTCCTGGGAAGGAAAGTTATGACCAACCTGGATAGCATATTCAAAAGCAGAGATATTACTTTGCCAACAAAGGTCCATCTAGTCAAGGCTATGGTTTTCCCATTGGTCATGTGTGGATGTGAGAGTTGGACTGTGAAGAAGGCTGAACACCGAAGAATTGATGCTTTTGAACTGTGGTGTTGGTCCAACCAGTCCATTCTGAAGGAGATCAGCCCTGGGATTTCTTTGGAAGAAATGATGCTAAAGGTGAAACTCCAGTACTTTGGCCACCTCATGCGAAGAGTTGACTCATTGGAAAAGACTCTGATGCTGGGAGGGATTGGGGGCAGGAGGAGAAGGGGACAACAGAGGATGAGATGGCTGGATGGCATCACTGACTCGATGGACATGAGTCTAAGTGAACTCTGGGGGTTGGTGATGGACAGGGAGGTCTGCCGTACTGCAATTCATGGAGTCATGAGGAGTTGGACACAACTGATCGACTGAACTGAACTGAATTAGACAGACCTTTGTTGGCAAAGTAATGTCTCTGCTTTTTAATATGCTGTCTAGATTTGTTATAATTTTTCTCCCAAGAAGTAGGCATCTTTTAATTTGATGGCTGCAGTTACCATCTGCAGTGATTTTGGAGCCCCCCAAAATAAGGTCTGTCACTGTTTCCACTGTTTCCCCATGTATTTTCCATGAAGTTATGGGACCGGATGCCATGATCTTTGTTTTCTAAATGTTGAGCTTTAAATCAACTTTTTCACTCTCCTCTTTCACTTTCATCAAGAGGCTCTTTAGTTCTTCTTTGCTTTCTGCCATAGGGTGGAGTCATCTGTATATCTGAGGTTGTTGATATTTACCCCAAAAATCTTGATTCCGGCTTGTGCTTCACCTAGCCCAGCGTTTCTCATGATGTACTCTGCATATAAGTTAAATAAGCAGGATGACAATATACAGCCTTTATGTACTTCATTCCTATTTAGAACCAGTCTGTTGTTCCATGTCCAGTTCTAACTGCTGCTTCTTGACCTGCATACAGGTTCCTCAAGAGGCAGGTCAGATGGTCTGGTATTCCAGTCTCTTTCAGAATTTTCCAGTTTATTGTGATCCACACAGTCAAAGGCTTTGACATAGTCAATAAAGCAGAAATAGATGTTTTCCTGAAACTCTTGCTTTTTTGATAATCCTGCAGATGTTGGCAATTTGATCTCTGGTTTCTCTGCCTTTTCTAAATCCAACTTGAACATCTAGAAGTTCACAGTTCATGTATTGTTGAAGCCTGTCTTGGAGAATTTTGAGCATTACTTTATTAACATGTGAAATGAGTACAGTTGTGCAGTAGTTTGAGCATTCTTTGGCATTGCCTTTCTTTGGGATTGGAATGAAAACTGACCTTTTCAGTCCTGTGGCCACTGCTGAGATTTCCAAATTTGCTGACATATTGAGTGCAGCGCTTTCACAGCATCATATTTTAGGATTTAAATAGCTCAAGTGGAATTCCATCACCTCCACTAGGTTTGTTCATAGTGGTGCTTTCTAAAGGCCACTTGACTTCACATTCCAGGATGTCCGGCTCTAGGATGTCTGTCTCTATGTGAGTGTGAGTGATCACACCATTGTAATCATCTGGGCCGTGAAGATCTTTTCTGTACAGTTCTTCCATGTATTCTTGCCACCTCTGTTTAGTATCTTCTGCTTCTGATAGGTCTATACTATTTCTGTCCTTTATTGAGCCCATCTTGGCATGAAATGTTCCCTTGTTATCTCTAATTTTCTTAAAGAGATCTCTAGTCTTTCCCATTCTATTATTTTCCTTATTTCTTTGCACTGATCACTGAGGAAGGCTTTCTTATCTCTCCTTGCTATTCCTTGGAATTCTGCATTCAGATGCATATATCTTTCCTTTCTCCTTTGCTTTTTGCTTCTCTTCTTTTCACAATTATATGTAAGACCTCCTCAGACAGCCATTTTACTTTTTTGAATTTCTTTATCTTAGGGATTATCTTGCTCCCTATCTCCTGTACCATGTCACAAACTGCCACCCATAGGTCATCAGACACTCTGTCTATCAGATCTAATCCCTTGAATCTATTTCTCACTTCCACTTTATAATGGTAAGGGATTATATTTAGATCATACCTGAATGGTCTAGTGGTTTTCCCCCACTTTATTCAATTTAAGTATGAATTTGGCCATAAAGGGTTATTGATCTGAGCCACAGCCAGCTCCAAGTCTTGTTTTTGCTGACTGTATAGAGCTTCTCCATTTTGGCTGCAAAGAATGTGATTAATCTGATTTCACTATTGACCATCCGGTGATGTCCATGAGTAGAGTCTTCTCTTGTGTTGTTGGAAGAAGGTGTTTTCTATGACTAGTGCGTTCTCTTTGCAAAACTCTATTAGCCTTTGCTCTCTTTCATTCTGTCTTCCAAGCCCAAACTTGCCTGTCACTCCAGGTATTTCTTGACTTCCTACTTTTGCATTCCAGTCCCTTATATGACCAGGACATCTTTTTTGGATGTTCATTCTAGAAGGTCTTGTAGGTCTTCACAGAACCATTCAACTTTAGATTCTTCAGCATTCCTAGTCAGGGCATAGACTTGGATTACCGTGATATTAAATGGTTTCCCTTGGAACGACAGAGATAATTCTGTTGCTTATGAGATTGCATCCAAGTACTGCATTTCAGACTCTTTTGTAGACTATGATGGCTACTCCATTTCTTCTAAGGGATTCTTGCCCACAGTAGTAGAGATAATGGTCATCTTAGTTAAATTCACCCATTCCCGTCCATTTTAGTTCACTGATTCCTAAAATGTCGATATTCACTCTTGCCATCTCCTGTTTGACCACTTCATATTTTCCTTGATTCATGGGTAATATTCCAGGTTCCTATGCAACATTGCTCTTTATAGCATCAGACCTTGCTTCCATCAGCAGTCACATCCACAACTGGGTGTTGTTTTTGCTTTGGCTTCGTCTCCTTATTCTTTCTGGAGTCATTTCTCCACTGATCTCTAGTAGCGTATTCGGCACCTACCAACCTGTGGAGTTCATCTTTCAGTATCCTATCTTTTTGCCTTTTCATACTGTTCATGGGGTTCCCAAGGCAAGAATACTGAAGTGGTTTGCCATTCCCTTCTCCAATGGACCACATTTTGTCAGCACTATACACCATGACCCATCTGTCATGGCATGGCTCATAGTTTCATTGAGTTAGACAAGACTGTGGTCCATGCAATCAGATTGGTTAGTTTTCTCTGATTGTGGTTTTCAGACTGTCTGCCTTCTGATGGAGAATGATAAGAAGACTATGGAAGTTTCCTGGTGGGAGAGACTGACTGAAGAAGAAGCTCTGATTGTTGGTGGCATGCTCTGAACAGTATGAAAAATCAAAAAGATAGGACACTGAAAGATCAACTCCCCAGGTTGATAGGTGCCCAATCTGCTACTGGAGATCAGTGGAGAAATAACTCCAGAAAGAATGAAGGGATGGAGCCAAAGCAAAAACAACACCCAGTTGTGGATGGGACTGGTGATGGAAGCAATGTCAGATGCTATAAAGAGGAATATTGCATAGGAACCTGGAATTTTAGGTCCACGAATCAAGGCAAATATGAAGTGGTCAAACAGGAGATGGCAAGAGTGAACATCGACATTTTAGGAATCAGCGAATTAAGATGGACTGGAATGGGTGAATTTAACTCAGATGGCCATCATATCTACTACTGTGGGCAGAAATCCCTTAGAAGAAATGGAGTAGCCATCATAGTCAACAAAAGAGTCCGAAATGCAGTATTTGGATGCAATCTCAAAACGACAGAGTAATCTCTTTTCGTTTCCAAGACAAATCATTCAATATCACGGTAATATAAGCCTATGCCCCAACCAGTAATGCTAAAGAAGCTGAAGTTGAATGGTTCTATGAAGACCTACAAGATCTTCTAGAACTAACACCATAAAAGGTGTACTTTTCATTATAAGGGACTGGAATGCAAAAGTAGGAAGTCAAGAAACACATGGAGTAACAGTCAAATTTGGCCTTGAAGTACAGAATGTGGCAGGGCAAAGGCTAATAGAGATCTGCCAAGAGAATGCACTGGTCATAGCAAACACCTTCTTCCAACAACACAAGAGAAGACTCTACACATTGACATCACCAGATGGTCAACACCGAAATCAGATTGATTATATTCTTTGCAGCCAAAGATGGAGAAGCTCTATACAGTCAGGAAAAACAAGACTGGGAGCTGATTGTGGCTCTGATCAAGAACTCCTTATCACCAAACTCAGGCTGAAATTGAATAAATTGGGGAAAACCATTAGGCCACTCAGGTATGACCTAAGTCAAACCCCTTACAATTATACAGTGGATGTGAGAAATAGATTTAAGGGACTAGATCTGATAGAGTGCCTGATGAACTATGGGATATCTCCTCATTGCCGCCATGCCTGACTTTGGACGTGAGGTATCTCCTATTGTCTTCTCGCTGCTCCAGCATCACACAGCTGTAATCATTAGCTCTGAGCTTAGAGAAAATTACATCTTATGTAACTAAGATGAAGGAATGTAGGGAAAAAAAAGAAAGGAAAAAATTTGTCCTTTTCTCCTCCTTGAGGGCCTCAGACCCCTTTCTTCTCCTCAGGGGCCCCAGACTCCTTATCAACCTACCTAAGAATTAACTCTCCCAAGGTCATTGCTGCTCTTAGCATCAATAATTGTATGGTCCTGGGCAAACATTGTGGGGATTCACAGAGACTGCAAGGGCTGTTGTGGTCTTCAGTGCTGACTTCAAATCCAGTATCTAGGAATTATGCCAAGCAGTGGTAGTCACTGGAGCCAGTGGGGTGTACAAACTCAGTTATGGGAATCAGCTGCAGGTGTTTGTATAGTAGCAGGGCCCAGTTACAAAAAATATAGTGGTGGGAGCTAGGGCAGGTCTCAAGGGCTGGGACCAACTCTAAGCACAATGAAAACTAGCCCTCACCCTCCTCTGGCTGCAGTGTTCACTGCCATGTTTGCTGAGCAAGTAACGGTGGAGGCTGGTGATGGGAGGTAGGGAACGGTTGTCAGATGTGCAGCTGGAAGAGTGAGTACAGTGGTACAGGCCAGTGACAGAAGAGAGAAGAAAGCTGATGAAATCTTCAGGTGATCTGTGGCAGCTGTGCTGGCTTTTGATTCCTTCAGTGTCAAAAACTGCTGAGGTTGCCTACAGAGCATTTTACCAGAAATACCGTTGCTCCTATTGTGTGGCTGGTATTGGTAGCTTCTTCTTTTCTTTCTTGTCACTGGCCATCTCTGGGAGCCTCAGCTTTGCTGATCTCTTCATGGAGATGAAACTGAAGTAGATCCATGTAAAATAGGCAAAAAAAAAAAAAAAAAAAAAAGGCTTGTGCAAAAGGCTACTCACTCAGCTCTTTGTTTCCCAGGAAGGAGTACTCTTTCTAGGTGGGGAGTTTCTTCTTGGCACTGAGTATCATTGGCTTTGGGGGTGGGATAACATAGCCAAAATAAAGCTATCTTTCCATGTGATTGTTTTCAATTTTTTGCTCACTGTTTTGTTGAAGCTTCTTAAGTGGACTCCAGAGTGTTCCTTCAGTTGTTCTGGCTTGTGTGCTATGCTGTGCTAAATCACTCAGTCATGTCCGACTCTTTGCGAACCCATGGACTGTAGCCCACCAGGCTACTCCATCTATGGGGATTCTCCAGGCAAGAATACTGGAGTGGGTTGCCATGCCTCCTCCAGGGGATCTTCCCAACTCAGCGACTGAACCCAGATCTCCCTCATTGCAGGTGGATTCTGTACTGTCTGAGCCACCAGGAAAGTCCTTGGCTTATGTATTGATGTTTAATTGTTGACTTTTTGGGGAGGTTAGGCCAGAGTCTCCCCTGTCACCTCTGTGATGCCACTCTCCACTTATTTCTCATAATGGAATTTATATCCTTATTTAGGTGTTATGCTTCAGATTTTTTTTCAGAATCATGCAATAATTTACTGTGGTTTGGTTTATGCTCCGTGGACCAGAATGGGGCTGGGAAGATAGAACAGCTCAGAACAGCTGAGGTTCTGATGGCATACAGTTAATGGCAATTTGTAAAAAGTGTTTCCTGGAAGCTCTTTAGTTACTCTGTCCATCTACCCTGGGATGGCTGGATTCTAATGGTACTTGCTTCATTTGTTTCTTCCCTTCCTCCTTCCTCTGTCTTCATCTTCTCTGGGCACCTGGCACCTCCATGTGACACATTTGTGCCAGCAAGGACACAAAGGATCAGCAGGGATACTAGAGTGGACTCAATGATGCCACCATCAGGACAGCATCCTGTATGTGTCATTTTGAGGCTAAAGTTGTTAGCATTCTACCTTTCTCAGCCCTACTTACTCATTAAATCCTGAATTTTGAAGAAATAGGTTGATGATGGAGACAAATTTTGGAAGGAACTTGGCTCCCTGTATTATCTCCTACAAGATTCCTTACTGAAAACCCACACTGGATTGCTCAGTGAGTGGGGAGGAAAATTCCACTAGAGTTTATCTCTTAGAACAATCATTATTGTCCTAATGATTATAAGACTTACAGAGACTATTATAGTTGATGACCACCTAACACCACAATTCTCATTTTTTTTCCTTATAACTCTGAAGCTCCAGGAAGTAGATAGACACCATGAAATAGAAAGCATTGCTAGTTTTCATAAAGTCTAAAGCTTTCTCTTTCGGTTACCTTAAATTCCTTATGTCATTCTTATACTGTGTTTATAAAATAAATAGGTTTTCTTTCCAACGGATATAGCAGGGCACTGTAGGTGCTAACAGTATTCGGCACATTTTTATTGACCAAGTGTGCTAGGATATGAGTAAATATGCATGGAGAGTACACAAATACAAGCGCTTCTTCTTCTTCTTTTTTTTTTTTTCCTTGAGCGTAGGTACAGAAAGTGTTATCTCACTCAATAGAAACACAAACAAAGGACTATAATTTTCTGTCTAAATGCTATAGTTCATACCATCTGGTGAAACTGCAGTGAGAGAAAGTAGTGTTCTGATAGGCTATCATTGTCTATTATAGGAAGAATAGAACCTGATGTTAAAATAATTTATATAATTCCCAGAGTTTAAATATGTATGAAGGAAGGTGTTTTTTTTTTTAATATACTGGGCTAATAGTGTTAATATTTAAATGGCTACTCTTTTATTCCTAAAGTAACATTTCATTAATATGTGAAATATAATATCACCTTTGGTTATATTGTTTTAGTCTGTTTGACTGCAGGCCCTGTGTGACATCCTTGCATTGATTTATGTAGTATGGAATTTTTTTTTTTTTTTTTGCTGCTGACAGGGACTAAAACTTCATGTTTAAACATAGGCTTTTACAAGGAATAAAAGAAAGTGAACAGTTCAGACTTGTAGATTTCAAATGACTGTTATATTGGAAATATGTTAGTGTATCTAAAATTTCTTTTCTTTGATTAAGCAATATATGTTGACTTCTTAATTTCTAAGAGACCTTCATTAACCTGACAGAAATTGGAAACTGATAATCTCAAACTCTTCAAGGATTAGTAATATTTAAAAACTTGCCTTCAAAAGTCAAGCCCAGAAGTATTACTAAAATGCCTTTTCTTACTATTTTTTATGAGTAAAGTTTCTGTATTTAGATTTTCATTATGATAAATTTTAGATAAAAGCAAATGCATTGATAAATAGTTAATCTCCAAATACCAATTCATGATCAATACATTTTCATTTGCATTTCCACCCTCTTCTCTTCCCCTTGAATTGATATGAAATAAACCCCAGATGTCATAAAATTCCCTTAAACCAACAACTTAAATAGAATTAGCATCATGATAAACCATGAGTCAAAAATGTTATAAATATATATATATATATATAATTCCACAACAATATGTAGTTTTATGTATGTAATATTTCTCTTCCTTAGAATCATTAATTGAGAATAATTATGACCATCCCAATCTACTGTAACTCATTTTCATTACTAACATTTCCTTGGCTGATTACTCTTATTCTTAGTTGAAAAATGCATTTTCAGATGACTCTTTCCACCCTGGAGCTTACATTATAGAAATATAGATAGAAATGGGTAAGAAAAGATCAGTGATGATAAGCCATATGCCAAACATACATTATGAATTTTTAAAATATTAAAACAAGGGTAATGGAATAGAAAAATTCAACTCCTTTTTTTTTAACCTTTTCTTTTTAAAATTATTATTATTTTTTAATATAAATGTATTTTAATTGGAGGTTAATTACTTTACAATATTGTATTGGTTTTGCCATACATCAACATAAATCCTTTTTCTTCATTAGGTTTTCTTACTCACCTGTGAGTAGATGTATTCAGAGTTACTGGCTCAAGATGTAGCAGTAAATGCCTGTAGGAAAGCAAAAATCATCACCCAAAATGTGGTTTCTTGGCATAAGGATTAGTTCAGGTTCATCATTTTTAAGGTCTGAATGACTCAGGAAGAACATTTGACCTTCCCCCTAGCTGCCTAAAAGAATGTACATAGAGGACCTATTCCAGGAAGGAAACTGCTGTCCCCATATATAACTACAGTATCAACTAGGTGTGTAGACAGGGAGGAAGCTAGCAAAGTCTTCCTGTTAAATTCCTCTTTGGGTCCCATTGTTTCTACATGTCCCACCAAACATTTATTTACCAAACACTTGCTTTTCCACCTCGATGTGAATTGCCTTTCTCTTTGAAGGTCCAAACTACTATACCCAACATTTTCACATCCTTTTTAGTCTTTAGCTGAAGATGAAATTTATGGTGATAACTTTGGCCATTTGAGTGAGTTACTCAGTTTCTCTTGGTCTGTCTCATATATTAAAAATGGTGCACTGGGATGACCCAGAGGGATGGTATGGGGAGGGAGGTGGGAAGGGGGTTCAGGATTGGGAACATGTGTACACCCGTGGCGGATGCATGTTGATGTATGGCAAAACCTATACAATATTGTAAAGTAAAAATAAATAAATAAATAAAAGAAAAAAATGTTATCAAAATTGTTTGGTTTTTCTGCTGTTAATCTGTCTCATGTCAGTTTAATTCTTAAACCAGTCAGAAGAACAAAGGAGGGAAAAGAAAAATTTTTTCCTTCCCAATACCCATGCTCATTTTTGTAAATACTTCTCATAGATATATCTAGTGTACTTTAAATTATGCCACCTCTGGACATATATAAATTGTGCTCTATTCCTGATGTTTTGTTGTTAACATCTGTAAAAAGATTACCTGAATATATACTAGCATAAGTAAGAGATATGTACAAATACTCAGCCTTCTTCACAGTCCAATTCTCACATCCATACATGACCACAGGAAAAACCATAGCCTTGACTAGACGGACCTTTGTTAGCAAAGTCACGTCTCCGCTTTTGAATATGCTATCTAGGCTGGTCATAACTTTCCTTCCAAGGAGTAATACTACATACTGTAGTTATACTACAGAATATATACATAGTACATTTAGAGCTGAATTCACATTCCTGGACAATCCTCCACCAAAATGTGGGGTGTGTAACTTCTCCCTTTGAATCTATGAGGACTCTGTGGTTAATTAACCAAAATGGATACAGAAGAAGTGTTTCTGAGACAGAGTCTTATTGGATTGTCAACTTCACTTACTTTCTTTTAAAATACTTATTCTTGAAACTCAGGCACCATCTTGTGAATAAGCTCAGTTCAGTTCAGTTGCTCACAAGTGTCCGACTCTTTGCTGAATCTCAGCACTTCAGGCCTCCCTGTCCATCACCGACTCCCGGAGTTCACTCAGACTCACGTCCATCGAGTCGGTGATGCCATCCAGCCATCTCATCCTCTGTCATCCCCTTCTCTTCCTGCCCCCAATCCCTCCCAGCATCAGAGTCTTTTCCAATGAATCAAATATTCGCATGAGGTGGCCAAAGTACTGGAGTTCAGCTTCAGCATCATCCTCTCCAAAGAAATCCCAGGGTTGATATCCTTCAGAATGGACTGGCTGGGTCTCCTTGTAGCCCAAGGGACTCTCAGCAGTCTTCTCTAACACCACAGTTCAAAAGCATCAATTCTTTGGCACTCAGACTTCTTCACAGTCCAACTCTCACATCCGTACATGACCACAGGAAAAACCATAGCCTTGACTAGATGGACCTTTGTTGGCAAAGTCACGTCTCTGCTTTTGAACATGCTATCCAGGTTGGTCATAAACTTCCTTCCAAGGAGTAAGCATCTTTTAATTTCATGGCTGCAGTCACCATCTGCAGTGATTTTGAAGCCTAAAAAAATAAAGTCAGACACTATTTCCACTGTTTCCCCATCTATTTCCCATGAAATGAGGGACCAGATGCTGTGATCTTTGGTTTCTGAATGCTGAGCTTTAAGCCAACTTTTTCACTCTCCACTTTCACTTTCATCAAGAGACTTTTTAGTTCCTCTTCACTTTCTGCCATAAGGGTGGTGTCATCTGCATATCTGAGGTTATTGATATTTCTCCCGGCAATCTTGATTCCAGCTTATGCTTCTTCCAGTCCAGCGTTTTTCATGATGTACTCTGCATATAAGTTAAAAAATCAGGGTGACAATATATAGCCTTGACGAACTCCTTTTCCTATTTGCAACCAGTCTGTTGTTCCATGTCCAGTTCTAACTGTTGCTTCCTGACCACCATACAGATTTCTCAAGAGGCAGGTCAGGTGATCTGGTATTCCCATCTCTTTCAGAATTTTCCACAGTTTATTGTGATCCACACAGTCAAAGGCATTGGCATAGTCAATAAAGCAGAAGTAGATGTTTTCCTGAAACTCTCTTGCTTTTCCCATGATCCAGCGGATGTTGGCAATTTGATCTCTGGTTCCTCTGCCTTTTCTAAAACCAGCTTGAACATCTGAAAGTTCATGGTTCACGTATTGCTAAAGCCTGGCTTGGAGAGTTTTGAGCATTACTTTACTAGCATGTGAGATGAGTGCAATTGTGCGGTAGTTTGAGCATTCTTTGGCATTGCCTTTCTTTGGGATTGGAATGAAAACTGACCTTTTCCAGTCCTGCAGCTTCTGCTGATTTTTCCAAATTTGCTGGCCTACTGAGTGCAGCACTTTCACAGCATCATCTTTCAGGATTTGAAATTGCTCAACTGGAATTCCATCACCTCCACTAGCTTTGTTCATAGTGATGCTTTCTAAGGCCCACTTGACTCTACATTCCAGGATGTCTGGCTCTAGGTCAGTGATCACACCATCGTGATTATCTGGGTCGTGAAGATCTTTTTTGTACACTTCTTCTGTGTATTCTTCCCACCTCTTCTTGATATCTTCTGCTTCTCTTAGGTCCATACCATTTCTGTCCTTTATCGAGCCCATCTTTGCATGAAATGTTCCCTTGGTATCTCTGATTTTCTTGAAGAGATCTCTAGTCTTTCCCATTCTGTTTTTTCCTCTATTTCTTTGCATTGATTGCTGAGGAAGGCTTTCTTATCTCTTCTTGCTATTCTTTGGAACTCTGCATTCAGATGCTTATGTCTTTCCTTTTCTCCTTTGCTTTTCACTTCTCTTCTTTTCACAGCTATTTGTAAGGCCTCCCCAGACAGCCATTTTGTTTTTTGCATTTCTTTTCCATGGGGATGGTCTTGATCCCTGTCTCCTGTACAATTTCACAAACCTCATTCCATAGTTCATCAGACACTCTACCTATCAGATCTAGGCCCTTAAATCTATTTCTCACTTCCACTGAATAATCATAAGGGATTTGATTTAGGTCATACCTGAATGGTCTAGTGGTTTTCCCTACTTTCTTCAGTTTAAGTCTGAATTTGGCAATAAGGAGTTCATGGTCTGAGCCACAGTCAGCTCCTGGTCTTGTTTTTGCTGACTCTGTAGAGCTTCTCCATCTTTGGCTGCAAAGAATATAATCAATCTGATTTCGGTGTTGACTGTCTGGTGATGTCCATGTGTAGAGTCTTCTCTTGTGTTGTTCGAAGAGGGTGTTTGTTATGACCAGTGCATTTTATTGGCAAAAGTCTATTAGTCTTTGTCCTGCTTCATTCTGTATTTCAAGGCCAAATTTGCCTGTTATTCCAGGTGTTTCTTGACTTCCTACTTTCCATTCCAGTCCCCTATAATGAAAATGACATCTTTTTTGGGTAGCAGAGAGGAGCTATCCCACGTCCGAGGTCAGGGGCAGAGGCCGGCAGGACCCCATGCCCAGAGTGTGGTGGCCAAGAGGAGTTACCCCACGTCCAAGGTCGGGGCAGTGGCCGAGAGTGCCAGGCTGCAATGGCACAGGAATGGCTGAGAAGAGCTACCCAAGTCCGAGGTCAGGGGTGGCGGCTGAGAGAAGCTATCCCACGTCCGAGGTCAGGGGCGGCGGCTGAGAGGAGATACCCTGCGAACCAGGTCACGCGAGGCAGCCGGGAGGAGCTATCCCACACCCCAGCGCCCGAGGCCAGGGGTGGCGGCCTGGAGGACCAACCCCATGCCCGAGGCCAGGGGCAACGGCAGGGAGGACCAATCCCACGTCCAAGGAGCAGTGGCTGCACGGGCACAGGAGGGCCTAGAAGATCTATCCCACGTTGAATGTCAGGAAGGGCGGCGGTGAGGAGATACCCCTCATCCAAGATAATGAGCAATGGCTGCGCTTTGCTGAAACAGCCGTGAAGAGATACCCCACGCCCAAGGTAAGAGAAACCCAAGTAAGATGGTAGGTGTTGCAAGAGGACATCAGAGGGCAGACACAATGAAACCATACTCACAGAAAACTAGTCAATCTAATCACACTAGGACCACAGCCTTGTCTAACTCAATGAAACTAAGCCATGCCCGTGGGGCAACTCAAGACGGGCGGCTCATGGTGGAGAGAACTGACAGAATGTGGTTCACTGGAGAAGGGAATGGCAAACCACTTCAGTATTCTTGCCTTGAGAACCCCATGAACAGTATGAAACGGCAAAATGATAGGATACAGAAAGAGGAACTCCCCAGGTCAGTAGGTGCCCAATATGCTACTGGAGATCAGTGGAGAAATAACTTCAGAAAGAATGAAGGGATGGAGCCAAAGCAAAAACAATACCCAGCTGTGGATGTGACTGGTGATAGAAGCAAGGTCCCATGCTGTAAAGAGCAATATTGCATAGGAACCTGGAATGTCAGGTCCATGAATCAAGGCAAATTAGAAGTGGTCAAACAAGAGATGGCAAGAGTGAAAGCCAACATTCTAGGAATCAGCGAACTAAAATGGACTGGAATAGGTGAATTTAACTCAGATGACCATTACATCTACTACTGCAGGCAGGAATCCCTCAGAAGAAATGAAGTAGCCATCATGGTCAACAAAAGAGTCCGAAATGCAGTACTTGGATGCAATCTCAAAAACGACAGAATGATCTCTGTTCATTTCCAAGGCAAACTATTCAATATCACAGTAATCCAAGTCTATGCCCCAACCAGTAATGCTGAAGAAGCTGAAGTTGAACCGTTCTATGAAGACCTACAAGACCTTTTAGAACTAACACCCCCCCCCCCAAAAAAAAAGAATAAGCTCAAGCGTCTCCATACTAAGGGACTCATGTAAATGGGAACCAAGGTCCTACTACTAACTGCAGCTATGCTTCCAGCTGATTGCCTGTACCAAGTTACTTGCTATGTGAACTTTTCAGAAGTTGTCCTCTAGCCCAGGTGGACATGCTGCATTTTGAATTGATTAAAGCAGAGAAGACTGTTTTAAACTCTAGAATCAAGAACAACATAATTGATGTTATTTTAAACTCCTAGGTTTTATTCATTATGAAACATTAGATAATCTTAAAATAATAAATATCTACATAAATTACTTTTTTAGGTAACAGATTTTATAAAGGAGGTCTATTTCTGAGGTTTTTTCTGTATTCTCAGGCAATTATCATAATCTTTAAAGCATCAAGTTGTTTGTTGATTAGCCAGTATCCTCCTTGATGCCATCACTAACATTTTATACTACTCTTCCAGTTCTTTTCATTTCTTCCCCCTGTATGTCATGCATACATGTCTTGCACTGGAATTTTTAAAAGGGCATAGACTGGGTTTGGTATATTTTCAATATTATATAATCTGATGTCAAGCTCTCCTCTATATAGTGTATAAACCTCATTGAAAACAACATTTTAGAATAAGAACAAGTTTTTTCATGCTTTGAAGAATTATATTTGTCACATAATCAATGTTTACTTTTGAATGAATGAATGATTTAAATACTATCTGGCTTAATCTTCTTATTCCTTGAGTTTATATCATTTTTGCCTACCTAAATATATCTTGCTGTAATAACTTTATACACTCTATCGTTTTTCAAATACAATTACTTGAAACAGGTCGCAATGAAAATTTTTTTTTTTTTTTAAACAACAGTGATATATGTTGAAATTAAACTCAGTAGGGTACCTGTAACATACAGCTTTTACACCAAAGGATAATACAATAAATCAGTCTTACGATCCAGTGTTTTTTAAGGGAAAACTCTATATGCAGGGAATTAAGGAGAGAAATTAACTTTAGATTTTTATCTTCTACTTAACTGCTAGTAGCTAGGAGCTAATTGCCAATATTAGAAATGGTGTATCAAGCAATTTCCATTCAAGAGATTAGAAACAACACCATTATCTTAACAAAGATAATTTAATATAAGGAATTGTTAACCAAGTATTAGGGAAATTAAAAGACAAAAGGGGACAAAAACATAGTAACTGATGTAGCTATCACCTCTAGAGTGGAAAGAAGTAGAAATTATTAAACTTCACAAACAGGGAGGAGGGGCACTGGATTTCTGAGAAAGGGGCTCAGTAGGCTGCAACTTGTTTTTCTGAAGGAAGTTGCAGGGCATCTTCTAGGAATACAGGAAACAAACTGGAGCCAACTGTTACTGGAAGAACCAACTGCCACTATCAGTGTGAAAAACCACTGCTGGAGTGTTGCATGAAACAAAGTGCCCCTTCCTCCTCCTCAGGTAGGTATGTTTCCTTCAGTGTCCTTGTTGGCAGGATATTAAATATTTTTGTAATACTTTAATGCCCTTCTTTTAGAAGTTTTCTCATACAGGAAGGATATTGAATATTTTTTTTCCCCATACACAAAGGAAGAAATGCGGATTACTGATATAATAAGTAAATATCCAGTTACTCTGCCTGAATTTGTCAGGATTCAATAAATTTGAATTAGATTAATGAGAAAATTGGATGCAGATACAAACAGAAGTATGGTTATATATGCATATATGCCTATTGCTTAGTAATTACAGGTGGAAAAATGCATGAAAAACACAAAGGCAAAGATGAAAAAATAAATAAAAACAAGAGTCAAGTACGAATAAGAAGCATATAAAGGAATGAATAAGAAAATAAAGATATTGGCAGCTTAGTCAAAAGGAAAACAAAAAACTAGTATAGAACCAATCTTTTGTAATCTAAGTGCAAATCATGTTCATAGCCAAATGTAATTTTAAGAAGTGAGGTTAGGAAAAAGCATGATTTCTTTGAGTTCTTTGGAATAAATTAGTCTACCTCTGCTTCTCTGTTCACAGAGTTTCAATAAAGCTATTTTTGTACTTAGCAAGTTGTAGCTTTATTCTTTCCATTTCATCATCTGCAAGAATGGGCGTATCTTAGGCTTTTTTGTTTCATAACAAAAAAACAGCATTACCAGTTTAGTAGAACTTGCTTATTACTTACAAAGGTTCACTCCAAGTAAGAGATGTAATACATTTGTAAATCTATTAAGTATTGGGACACAATTTCAGACTGAAAAATGTAAGAACTGAATATGGTAGAAGTCCTACTAATGTGACAAAGGAAAAAGTAATTTTATTAATTATCTATTTACATTTATCTATTTCTACCTCTATTCATATATTTATGTTTATTTATGTTAAATTTATGTTTAATAACTTCATATACTTTGAAGAATGCTTCCATAAACATGATCGACTATCTGGTATCTAGGAAAGAGAGTTTATATTTCCTAATTATGTTTTCTAAGACCAGTTGATCAATATGTGACACACATGACCCTTGGGTTCTCTATTTATTTCAGCCTGGACAGTGGCTCAGGGGATAAGGATTTTGATTGGTCACTAGTGGAAGTCATATGCCAGCATAATCAACCATATTTATGTTCATCTCTGTGTTCTTTCCACCACCATCTATGAGTTTATATATTATCATTAGATAATGTTTTCAGTATCCTTACTAATATTTCTTATGCTAATACCTTTCATGACCTTAATTTGCATGTATAAAATATTAAGAAAAATAATAAATCTGTATTTCACTGAGTTGTTTTCTTGGGCCATTATTCTTCAAAGGCTGGTATTGGTCCCAAATGCATAAAACAAACACAAATTTTCTTCTCCACCACACATTATGATTTTAGTTGACAAAGTACCCAAATAGTGTTTATGTTCTTCTTTATTTGGATATTCAATTGTTATGTTACTTTGACAAAAGAGAGTAAAATATTAAAAGAGTTTTCTTTTACGGCTTCAATATTTATCATTTAAAATAAAATAAACAAACTTTATTATTTTAATTAGATGGGCTTTATTCAGTGAAACAATGAAACAGAGTCTACAAATTTGCAAAAATACATAGGTGAAGATACATATATAATGCCCAGGTATCTCCATTGCTTATCTTAATTGCATCTAAAACATTACAATAGTTCAGAAATAAAGAACTCCAAAATCTTAACTACTCCAGTGAGTGAGATAACAGAGAATGTGAATAGGCCCTCAATATCAAGTTTATTCTTTCATTAAGGACATAATTAAAATATTTGAAATTTTAAAAAGATAAGAAACAGGAAAAAAAAAAGAGAGAAAATAGCAAGAAAGAGAGTAAAGGAAAATAAGAAATCAAAGAGTGAAATAAGAAATCAGTTGGGTGAAATGAGAATTGAAGAGAGAAGAGATAGAGAATGGGAAGTGAAAGTGAGAGCAAAGGCAAGCAGGTGAAAGAGAAAGATGTAAAATAATTTTGCTAAATGATGTCTGAGATTGTATCTGATTCACTAGTGAAGAGAGACTCTGCAGAATCATAGAAAATCTGCAAGTTTAGAAGCTGATTTTTTATAACTGATTTTTCTAATGATTTTAATCAGGATATAATTTATTGTGCATTATGCCATTTTAAAGAACTTTGCTTAAGTATTTCTATTTTCTTCAGATTCCAAGGTTTCACAAAAGCCTAGATTTTGCCACTTTTAAAATACTCTCTGCAAGTTGCAAATCAATGCACCATTTTCTTGCTAAAATCAGCCTTGCCTAAAAGGATCTGTAGCTGAACAGGAGCAATAGCAAAGGTGTGAACTACTTCAAGGAAGTGCTAACTGCAGAGCCCAAATGAGCCCATCTAAACGCTAAAATTTTTCAGCAACAACAAACAGATGTTTCTGTAAAATATTATTCTTTTCATATTTTCCAAACTGCTACTTCTATGTACATTCATTTTTTCATTCTTCAGACTTGGACTTTCCTGCCACTTTACCAATTTTCAGGGTCTATTCATCCTTGAAATGTTTCATTTTTACTTCTAAACCTCTCCTCCTCTTCAGTAATTGCAATGGAAGTTGGGTATATGGTTTTGCTCTAAAAAATGAATTCAGTATTAGTGACATGTACCAGGTTGATGGCACTGCAAACTAAAGGCCATTGTTTTAATCACAGCAACCCAGGCACCAAACAGCATATCTCACAGTTGCCTGAACAGCTATTCTCAATTCTTTATGAAAGAAGAGACGATGATTAACCCTTTTGCATAAAACACAATTTGTGTTAATTTTTAAAATGACTGTGCATGATATAGATTTCTGCCTGAAAAGACATATTGTATTGATGATACCAAACAGAGACCCATTAGATTCTATTGAATTTAAATGGCTCACTAAGGCAGACACCTGCCTATTAATTATAAGTTTCAAATAAGTTTGTGACTGTCTAGAAATTAACTCTCAAAAAGAGATAAATATATTTCAAAGGCAACTTGGATGATTCTAATATATAAGCAAATTTTGAACTCCACAGGGCATATGCGTTTCTAGTAATGTGTCTTTTAAATTATAAAAGAATTAAAACTTGTCTTCCCATACCTAAGTATATGACCACTACAGACAAAATGCTAACTCCAGAATAAGTCTCTTACTGTTTAAAACAAGAACTCATCCCCACAAAAATCAACTGATAGTAGTTTTGTGAGGCTATGACAACAAAAATGGACTAAGACTCAGGATGACAAAATTAAGTAAGATGCATCAATAAGGTAGAGTGTTATTTTTCAGTCACTCTGTCATATCTGACTCTTTGGGTCCCCGTAAACTGTAGCCCACCAGGCTCCCCTGTCCATGGAATTCCCCAGGCAAGAATACTTGAGTGAGTTGCCATTTCCCTCTCTAGGGAATCCCCTCAACTCAGGGATTGAACCCATGTCTCCTGCTCTGGCAGGCAGATTCTTTACCGCTGAGTCATCAGAGAAGCCTATCCAGTAGAGTAGATAATCACAAAAGTCTCATACTCATCTCATAATTTCCAGTTGAAATAGCCAAGGGCTTTTGAATTTAGAGCAAAATTCTATGAAAAAGTAGAGAAATTTAGAGTCTATCTCAATAAATCTTTAAAAGAGTATGACTCCTTTTGGATAGTTAGAAACTGTTCTCGATGTTACAATTTGATGTATCTTCAAATATCTTCTAAAATGTAATCCCATCACATAATTTCACCCCACCATTAGGATTTATTACTTTAATGGATTTTGTTCACTATTCTACCTAAAAAGCAAATAACCTTGAGGTTCACCATACTTTGTATTTGTTATTCAGTTCAGTTCAGTCGCTCAGTCGTGTCAGACTCTTTGTGACCCCATGAACCGCAGCACACCAGGCCTCCCCATCCATCACCAACTCCCAGAGTTTACCCAAACTCATGTCCATTGAGTCAATGATGCCATCTAACCATCTTATCCTCTGTCGTCCCCTTCTCCTTCTGCCTTCAATCTTTCTCAACATCAGGGTTCTTTTTAAATGAGTCAGTTCTTCTCATCAGGTGGCCAAAGTATTGGAGTTTCAGCTTCAACATCAATCCTTCCAGTGAACACCCAGGATTAATTTCCTTTACGATGGACTGGCTGGATCTCCTTCCAGTCCAAGGAACTCTCAAGAGTCTTCCATTTGTTATTAGCTCATATAATAACTCAGATTAGTTTATAGCTTAAACCTTCAGGAGGACAGGACACAAACAAAGAACATGGGGATTAAAACCTTGTCTTTGAGAAAGGAAAAGAGGATTAGAAAGCACAATTCCTCACTGCTAACTCAAGTATTTGAGGGACTAACTAGATTACATTTAATGGAGCCATGTGCTTATGAAATGACTTGAATTTTAATTGCAAGAGGTGAAAATGAATTAGGATTTAGTTTAAATAAAAACTATAAAGTAAAGCTTGATGACACCTTCAAATATTAGAACGACTACCACAGGATCAAGAGATTAAAATCTAAGGTCATCAACTGGCACAAATGATTAGAAATTACATGAAGCAAATTACAATTAAATATCAGCATAAACTTAATGCTTAAAGCTGCATAATGACAAAATCATGAATCTATAGAGGTAATAGTTTCTTCATCTCTGGAATTTAAGTAGAGTTTAAACAGTCATTGTCAGAAATATACACAATGTTTTTGCCCAAAATGAGCATTTTGAGACTCTGTAAGAAGTATTCAACAAAATGTTAATTCTAAAGGATAGTATTATCTCTAAAGTAGAAAAATTGTATTGTCAAATAAGTATAGTAAGTTAATCATGCAACTTCAATGCACATCATTTCCCAATCTTCAATATAATAACACACTATTCAAATTACCGGTGGGAAATGTCAAGTGTTTATTAAACACAGAACCCCATGAAACCCTTCTTTCATTAATGATCATATGGTATAATATTTTGCATAACATATTTGCAAAGTATAATTTATTTTACAAGTTAGAAAAGATCTTATGTTTTTTCAGAATTTAATCTGGTTTGAACTATCAATAGGCCTTATTGGTCTGATGTGAGTAATTATGATCTAAGTATGAAATATTTCTAAACCATGCAACTTTTCCCTAAATCACACTTCTAGATAAACACCCTGCTTACATATATGAAAAATTGATTGATATCTTTATATCTTTAGAAAGTTTAATTTAGAGATCTTTATTGGGAAATCTACAGTAAAATGGGCTTCCCTGGTGGCTCAGATAGTAAAGAATATGCCTGCAATGTGGGAGACCTGGGTCAATCCCTGTGCTGGGAAGATCTCCTGGAGGAAGGCCTGGCAACCCACTCCAGAATTCTTGCCTGGAGAATCCCCATGGACAGAGAACCCTGGGACGCTACAGTCCACAGGGTCGCAAAGAGTTGGACACAACTGAGTGACTAAGTACATGGCAAAATACTTTTTAAAGAACACAGTATGAATTATAGCTACTAATTCTTGCAATGTGAGTGTATAATATTTTTGTAATTTTACAAATGAGAAAATGACTATCAGATAATGGAAATGAATGATCCAAGACTATAAATTTAAACATTGGGTAGAACTCAGTGTTTTGCCTTCAGGGTCTAAATTCCTACTACTTTCTTGTTAAATAAAATATGTGTGGTGTTTTTCCAACAACCTTTCAAGGAAAGATCTTCAAAAGTAGAATATATCATGAATCATCTTAATGATTCAAATACTATCTTATATGAAAACACCCGTGTGGACAAATTATCTCTGAAATTTCTTTCTTGTTTTGTGGTGGTAGATAGAAGTTGAAAAATAATTTTCACACAATAAAGAAATTTGTATACTGTTATTAACTAAAAAGGTTTCAACAGTCACTTATCATAAACTTCTGTGAAAAGCATGATTGATTTTTATCAATTTGAAATTGTTCAGTAGAAACAGTCATTGCTTAATGCAGAAGAATGAACTAAATTGCATTTAAACATCCTTCATCTATATGAATATAACAGCCAAAGTTTAACTACTTTTCCTGGAAAGGACACAAATGATAAAGAAAAGAAAAATATACATGGTCTTAAAAGAAAAGAAGCAAGGTATTTTCTGAGACTTGAAACTTTAAGCCAATATGACTACCAATTGGCTAACCTTTAAATTCAAGGCTATGAGGGAAATTCTAGCATTACAATACATATCTCAAAATAGTTCTGAATTCTTTGAATTGAGTATTCTAATTTTTGAAAGTGTCAAATTTGTTAAGAGATAATCTAAATTAGTAGTTACTGCAAAAAAAAAGTTGCATTTCCTCATTCATGTACATGCGCAGCATTAAATTTGAATTAATTATACATCCATGAGATATGTATACATTTTTTCTTATTGTGAAAAAATATTAGAAAAAAAAAAATGAAATGCCAGCAGAAAAATTCTATCCTCAATAGAATAAGGCAATAATAAATCAAGGATAAACAGTTCTAGATCTAGTCTTGTCCACTTTTCAGAATTTGCTTTTCTGCTGAGAGTTATATAATGTAAACATTATTCTGAATCTACATTTAACTGAACTTCCAGGACTTATTAGACCAACTCGAGGTGTGTTTTCAAAAAACGATTACAGTGTCCAAGATTCTGAACAACAACAACAAAAAAAAGGCTTTTATTTTGTTTTGGGATATAGCTAATTAATAATGTGATGGTTTCAAGTGGACCGCAAAGGGATTCACCCATACATACACATGTATCCATTCTCATCTCAACTCCCCTTCCATACAGGCTGCCACGTAACAGTGAGCAGAGTTCTGTGTGATCAACAGAAGGACCTTGTTGGTTGTCCATTTAAAATATAGCAATGTATATATCTTGATCCCAAACTCCCTATCTCTTTCGTACATTCTTCCTCCCTGGCAACCTTATATTCATCCTGTAAATCTGTGAATCTCTTTCTATTTTGTTAATAAGTTCACTTGTATCATTTCTTTCTAGATTTTGAATATAATGTATGTCATAGAATATTTCTCAGTATGACAATCTCTAGATCCATCCATTTTGCTAAAAATGGCATTATTTGATTATTTTTAATAGCTGAGTAATATTCATATACCACATCTTCTTTTGAATTGTGGTGCTGGAGAAAACTCTTGAGAGCCACTTGGACAGCAAGAAAATCAAATCAGTCAATCCTAAATGAAGTCAAACTAAATATTCATTGGGAGAACTGATGCTGAACCTGAAGCTCCAATACTTTGGTCACCAGATGCAAAGAGCCAACTCTTTGGAAAACACCTTGATGCTGGGAAAGACTGAAAACAAAAGAAGAAGGGGGAAGCAGAGGATGACATTGTTAGATTGCACCACTGACTCAGTGGACATGAGTTTGAGCAAATAGTGAAAGACAGGGAAGCCAGGTATGCTTCAGTCCATAGGGACACAAAGAATTGGACATGACTGAATGAAAAACAACACCCCATCTTCTTTATCCATTGCTCTATCAATGGACGCTTAAGTTTCTTCCATGTCTTGGCTATTGTAAAAAGAGCACTGATGAATATTGGGGTACATATGTGCTTTTGGACTAGGTTTTTTTTTTTTTTTTTAATATATGCACAGGAGTGAGATTGCAGGGTCATGTGCTGGGCTATTTCTAGCTTTTTACAGAACCTCCACACTGTTCTCCATAGTGTCTGTACAAATTTACATTCCCTCATTCCAATCCCAAAGAAAGGCAATGCCAAAGAATGCTCAAACTATCGCACAATTGGACTCACCTCACACACTAGCAAAGTAATGCTGAAAATTCTCCAAGGCAGGCTTTAACAGTACATGAATGATGACCTTCAAGATGCTCAAGTTGGATTTAGAAAAGTCAGAGGAACAAAAGATCATTGCCAACATCTATTGCATGATAGAAAATGCAAGAGAGTTCCAGAAAATATCTACTTCTGCTTTACTGACTAGGCCAAAACCTTTTGCTGTGTAGTTCACAAAAAACTGTGGAAAATACTTCAAGAGATGGTAATACCAGACCACCTTACCTGCCTCTTGAGAAATCTGTATGCAGATCAAGAAGCAACAGTTAGGACAAGACATGGAACAACAGATTGGTTCCAAATTGGGAAAAGAGTACATCAAGGCTGTATATTGTCACCCTGCTTATTTAACTTATATGTAGAGTACATCATGCGAAATGCTGGACTGGATGAAGCACAAATGAATCAAGATTGCCAGGAGGAAAGTCAATATCCTCACATACACAGATGACACGACCCTTATGGCAAAAAGCAAAGAAAAACTAGTCTTTTGATGAAAGTAAAAGAGGAGAGTGAAAAATTTGGCTTAAAACTCAACATTCAGAAAACGAAGGTCATGGCATCTGGTCCCATCACTTTATGGCAAATAGATGGGGAAACAATGGAAATAGTGACAGACTTTATTTTCTTGGGCTCCAAAATCACTGCAGATGGTGAATGCAGCCATGAAATTAAAAGACATTTGCTCCTTGGAAGAAAAGTTATGACTAACTTGGTCAACATATTAAAAAGAAGAGACATTACTTTGCCAAGAAAGACCTGCCCAGTCACAGCTATGGTTTTTCCAGTAGTCATGTATGAATGTGAGAATTGGACTATAAAGAAAGCTGAGCACTGAAGAACTCATGCTTTGGAATGGAGGTGTTGGAGAAGACTCTTAAGAGTCCCTTGGACTGCAAGGAGAAGTCCATCCTAAAGGAAATCAGTCTGAATCTTCATTGGAAGGACTGATGCTGAAGCTGAAACTCCAATACTTTGGTCACCTGATGTGAAGAAGTGACTCATTAGAAATGACCCTGATTCTGGGAAAGATTGAAGGCAGGAGGAGAAGGGGATGTCAGAGAATGAGATGGCTGGATGGCATCACTGACTCAATGAACATGAATTTGAGCAAGCTCTGAGAGTTGGTGATGGACAGGGAAGCCTGGAGTGCTGCGGTCCATTGGGTCACAAAGAGTCAGACACGACTGAGTGATTGAACTGAACCAATAGTGTAGGAGGGTTCTGTTTTGTCCATGTACTCTCCAGTATTTGATATATGTTGATAATTATGAACATCTTTTCATATGCCTCTTGGCCATCTGTATTTTTTTTTTTTTTTTTTGAGAAATGTCTGCTTAGGCCTTTTGCTTATTTTTTGATTGGGTTAATTGTTTTGATGATATTAAGCCTCATGAACTGTTTGTAAATTTGGGATTGTAAACAAGGGATTTGTAAACAAGGGGTTGAAAGTAATCCCTTGTTCATTACCTCATTTGCAAGTATTTCTTCCAATCTGTGAGTTGCCTTTAAGTTTTGTTTATTGTTTCCTATACCACTAAAACTTTTGAGTTTAAATAAGTCCCATTGGTTTATTTTTGTTTTTATTTCCTTTATTCTGGGAGATGAATCAAAAAAGATATGGTTGCAATTTTTATCAGAGAGTGTTTTTGATTGTTTTCCTCTAGGAGTTTTATAGTGTCTGATCTCATTTAGATCGTTAATCCATTTTGAGTTTTCTTTTGTGTATGGTGTTAAAAAATGATCTGATTTAATATTTTTACATGTGCTTGCCAATTTTCCCAGCACCGTTTGTTAAAGAGACTGTCTTTCTGATATTGTGTAGTCTTGCCTCTTTTGTTATAGACTAATTGACCACACATATCTGGGCTTTATTGTCAAGGTTTATATCCTGTTCCATTGATCTATATTTCTATTTTTTACCAATACTATTCAGTTTTGATGATTTTAGCTTTGTAGTATATACTGAAGTCAGGGAGCCTGATTCTTCCAGTTTTGCTTTTCTTTCTCAAGATTGTTTTGACTATTCAGGGTCTTTTGTATCTTCATACAAATTTTAAGATTATTAGTTCTAGTTCTGTGAAATTAAAAATTGGTAATTTTATCAGGAATGAATTGAATTTGTAGATTGCCTTGAGTAGTATAGTCATTTTAACAATATTGATTCTTGTAACCCATGTACATGGTATATCTTTTCATAGGTTTATGTAATCTTAGATTTCTTTCATAAATGTCTTATCATTTTAGAAGTATAGGTCTTTTGTCTCCTTAGGGAGGTTTATTCCTAGTAATTTTATTCTTTTTGATGCAAATATAAATTTAACTGTTTCTTGAATTTCTATTTCTGATTTTTCATTGTAAATGTATAGAAATGCAATGGATTTATGTGTATTAATTTTGCAACCAGAAAATTTACAAACTTCATTCAGTTCTAATAGCTTTCTTGTAGAATCTTTAGCATACTCTATGTATAGTATCACATAGAAGATGTATTCACAAGAATACACAGAAGAACTGTACAAAAAAGATCTTCAAGACCAAGAAAATCACGATGGTGTGATCACTCACCTAGAGCCAGACATCCTGGAATGTGGAGTCAAGTGGGCCTTAGAAAGCATCACTATGAACAAAGCTAGTGGAGGTGATGGAATTCCAGTTGAGCAATTTCAAATCCTGAAAGATGATGCTGTGAAAGTGCTGCACTCAATATGCCAGCAAATTTGGAAAACTCAGCAGTGGCCACAGGACTGGAAAAGGTCAGTTTTCATTCCAGTCCCAAAGAAAGGCAATGCCAAAGAATGCTCAAACTATCACACAATTGCACTCATCTCACACGCTAGTAAGGTAACGCTCAAAATTCTCCAAGTCAGGCTTCAGCAATATGTGAACAGTCAACTTTCAGATGTTCAAGCTGGTTTTAGAAAAGGCAGAGAAACCAGAGATTAAATTGCCAATATCCGCTGGATCATCAAAAAAGCAAAAGAGTTCCAGAAAAACATCTATTTCTGCTTTATTGACTATGCCAAAGCCTTTGACTGTGTGGATCACAATAAACTGTGGAAAATTCTGAAAGCAATGGGAATACCAGACCACCTGATCTGCCTCTTGAGGAATCTGTATGGTGGTCAGGAGGCAACAGTTAAAACTGGACATGGAACAACAGACTGGTTCCAAATAGGAAAAGGAGTATGTCAAGGCTGTATTTTGTCACCCTGCTTATTTAACTTATATGCAGAGTACATCATGAGAAACGCTGGGCTGGAAGAAGCACAACCTGGAATCAGGATTGCCAGGAGAAATATCAATCACCTCAGATATGCAGATGACACCACCCTTATGGCAGAAAGTGAAGAGAAACTCAAAAGCCTTTTGATGAAAGTGAAAGTGGAGAGTGAAAAAGTTGGCTTAAAGCTCAACATTCAGAAAACGAAGATCATGGCATCCGGTACTATCATTTCGTGGGAAATAGATGGGGAAACAGTGGAAACAGTGTCAGACTTTATTTTTCTGGGCTCCAAAATCACTGCAGATGGTGACTGCAACCATGAAATTAAAAGACACTTACTCCTCGGAAGGAAAGTTCTGACCAACCTAGATAGCATATTCAAAAGCAGAGACATTACTTTGCCAACAAAGGTCCATCTAGTCAAGGCTATGGTTTTTCCAGTGGTCAGGTACGGATGTGAGAGTTGGACTGTGAAGAAAGCTGAGCGCCGAAGAATTGATGCTTTTGAACTGTGGTGTTGGAGAAGACTGCTCAGAGTCCCTTGGACTGCAAGGAGATCCAACCAGTCCATTCTGAAGGAGATCATCCATGGGATTTGTTTGGAAGGAATGATGCTAAAGCTGATACTCCAGTACTTTGGCCACCTCATGTGAAGAGTTGACTCATTGGAAAAGACTCTGATGCTGGAAGGGATTGGGGGCAGGAGGAGAAGGGGACGGCAGAGGATGAGATGGCTGGATGGCATCATGGACTTGATGGATGTGAGTCTGAATGAACTCCGGGAGTTGGTGATGGACAGGGAGGCCTGGCGTGCTGCGATTCATGGGGCCGCAAAGAGTCAGAAACAACTGAGCAACTGAACTGACTGATGTATCGTAGCATGTCATCTGCAAATGATGACAGTTTAAATTCTTCTTTTTCAATTTGGATCCCCTTTATTTCTTTCTTTTATCTGCTTGCTATAGGTAGTACTTCTAGAACTATGTTGAATAAAAACAGTTAGAATGGACATCCTTGTCTTGTTCCTGATCTAAGAAGAACCACTTTTAGCTTTTCACCTTTGAGTATGATGTTAGCTGTAGGTGTGTTTTCTGTAGCTTTTATTATATTGGTGTAGTTTCTCTCTATGTCCACTTTCTAAAGAGCTTTTAGCATAAACTTGTATTAACCTGTGTCAAAGGCTTTTTATATATCTGTTGAGATGATGGTATCATTTTTATTCTTCAGTTTGTTGATATGTTGCATCACATTGATTGATTTAATGTTAAAAAGAAAAAAAAAAAAAAATCCTTGTACCCCTAGGATGACTACCACTTGATCATAGTGTATAATCCTTTTGATACATTGTTGGATTTAGACTGCTAGCATTTTGTTGAGGATTTCTGAATTTATATTCATCAGTGGTATTGACCTGTATTTTTTTTGTGTGTGTGTGGTGGTGTTGTATTTTTGCTGGTTTTGGTATCAGGGTGATGGTAGCCTCATAGAATGCGTTTGAAATTTTTTCTTCTTCTGCAATTTTTTTAGAAGAGTTTTAAAATGATGCATGTTAGGTGTTCAGTAAATGTTTGATACAGTTCTCCTGTGAAGCCATTAGATTCTGGACTTTTCTTTGTTGGGAGTTTTTAATCACAGTTTCTACTTCAGTGTTTGTGATTGTTCTGTTCATAGTTTATATTTTTTCCCGTATCAATTTTGGGAGACTGTGCCTTTCTACGGAGAAGGCAATGGCACCCCATTCCAGTACTCTTGCCTGGAAAATCCCATGGACGGAGGAGCCTGGTAGGTTGCAGTCCACGGGGTCGCTGGGGGTCAGACATGACTGAGTGACTTCACTTTCACTTTTCACATTCATACATTGGAGGAGGAAATGGCAACCCACTCCAGTGTTCTTGCCTGGAGAATCCCAGGGACAGGGGAGCCTGTTGGGCTGTCGTCTATGGGGTCGCACAGAGTCGGACACGACTGAAGTGACTTAGCAGCAGTAGCAGCAGCCTTTCTAAGATTTTGTCCATTTCTTTCAACTTGCCCATTTCATTGGCATACGATTTCTCATAATAATGTCTTATGATCCTTTGTATTTTTGTGGAGTCAGTTGTAACTTTTTTTCATTTCTAATTTTATTGATTTGAGTCCTCTCCCTTTCTCCTCGATGAGGCTGGCTATCAATTTTGTTTATCTTTTCAAAGAACCAGATTTTAGTTTCATTGATCTTTGCTATTTTCTTTGTATTTTATTTCAATTCTGACATTTATTATTTCTTTCCTCTTCCTAACCTTAGCTTTTGCTTGCTTTTTTCTCTAGTTGTTTTAGGTGTAAAGTTAGGTTGTTATTTGAGATTTTCCTTGTTTATTGAGATAAGATTATATTGCTATAAACTTCATTCTTAAAACTGCTTTTGTTGCATTCTATAGGTTTTGGATTGTTGTTCTTTCATTTTCATTTGTCTCTAGGTAATTTTTGCTTGTGAATTATTCTTAATTGCTAACATGGTCAGAATCCATAAGTAAGAAGATGACTAAACTCATTTATGACTATCTAATTTTATTTGGTTTTCCTTGATTTTACTGGGGAAGAGTTTACATTAACTCACAAATATGATTTCAGGCACTGTAAAGCTCAATGCCTTTGGTTTCTGTAAGATGTCCTGATAAAACACTCAAGACTGAAGCACTGAAACCCATTATGTTGCTTTATTCTGCCACCTTAGTTTGTGGATATGTTCTAAGGGAATGTCATATGTTTTGTGAATAGTCTCAAATGATAGCTGCCTAACTAACTTGGGGATATATCTCTAAAATGGGCTTCCCTGGTGGCTCAGATGGTTAAGATCCTGCCGGCAATGCAGGAGAACCAGGTTCAATCCCTTGGCTGGGAAGATCCACTGGAGAAGAGAAGGGCAACCCACTCCAGTATTCTTGTCTGGGAAATCCCATGGAAAGAAGAGCCTGGTGGGCTACAGTCCATGGAGTCACAAAGAGTCAGACATGACTGAGTGACTAAAACAAAACCTATACCTCTAAAGTACTGTATTTGTCTGTTGTCCTTTCCTTGATTTCTCCTTTTCTACATCTCAAAAACAAAACAAACAAATTGAAAGAGTAGAAAAACCTGAAGGAAAAAAATTTAATTGCTATTCCTTAATATATGTGTATTGAGATATTTAATATTTCCTTAGTTCTAAAAACCTATAAAAATTAACTAGATAGATGAGTTATATTACTGAATACTCAGATAACTTCTGCCAACATTCATTATTCACATTCAGTAAGAACTGAATATTTTCCTTTACAAAATCTGCAATTTAATCAGTGAAATTATTTCATTATTTTCTTGAACTCCTTTTTTTTCTGATATTTGACACATATTGGAAACAATACTTTAGTATTTTCCTCATAACAATTATATACTGATAATATTCTTATATATGTCTATTATGTCTAATGTCATATACATACATATGCATATCCTATGAATATATAAAGGATTGTGAGTAAAGATAACAATATCTTGATGGAATAAGAAAAAGATTTTCTCCAAGTTTAAGTTTAAAAGCACACTGATGACCAAAAATTTAAAAGAAAATACAGAGGCTAGCCAAATTTTACACCATCTAGAAGCTACAGTTATTTTTTGGATATTTAGAATGATGCAGTAGATCTTAATTGCTGGACACATGTCAGTAGTCACAAAGAACAGCTGATGATAGATGAATTTCTTTATACTCAGTCCTTCACCATGTTAATGGGAGTCATTTAAAGTTTGAGTTAACATCTTTTGTTTCTGCCCTTCCTTCTTTCTCCCTTCCTTCCTTCCATCCTCCCTTCCTTTCTTCATTCTATTTTTGCTTCCCTCCTTCAACAATGCTTGCTATTTTATTGCTAGATCCTATGCTAAGACATAGAATTCAGTGTGGACTGCAATAATGTGGCAGTTTTCTTCACAGAACTTAGAGGCTAAGGGAGAGATGGCAAAATATCAAAATGGAATACAAATAAATATAAATATAAAATTTGTATATTGTGATTGCATATTATGGTAAATACAATGAATTTAATGGCCAAAGATTTTGAAAAAAATTAATAGTGGTAGGTGTATACAAGCATTAGATATATTAGATTATAGTATTAGATGCATATTTAAGAAAAAAAGTTTCTGAGAAAGTAGCACTTAATGATATTTAAACAATGAGAAAAAAAACAAAACAATGAGACAGAAACAGCCATGAAAAGAATAAGTGCATTTATGGGAGAGAATGATTCACTCAGGAGACTGACATAAGCAGTCAGACTCTGCATGTGAAAGACAGGCCTTGTGAACAAATGGTACTGAATGAGTAGAAGAGTCATTTGCCTTGAGGTTGGATAAATAAGCATAGGATGTATCACACAGGTCTTCCAATCTATATTAAACATAATCCCTGTCTAAATACAATGGAAAAACATTGAAAATGCTAATTGAAGGTGTTATAAGCTGTATTTTATATTTATAAAATGTATCTGTAATTTGTACAGAAATATAGCAATTAAGAAAGAAATAGACAAATTAAAACTATCCAGGTTAGTGTAAGTGATGGTGTGGACTAGTGCAGAAGAAAAGTAGGAAACTGGAGAGAAAGTAAGTTTTATCATTGAGGCAGTTTTGTAGAATTAGTGATGATATGTAGTTCTCTGTGACGTAAAGAGGGGAACCCATTGCTGTTCCTCATTTTTGGGCTTGAATGATTCAGCAAATGTTCACTGAAATTCACATTGGCTGAAATTCTCATTCACTGAAATATGAATGCATGGTGTTTTGGGGGAGGGAAGAAGCTGAGAGAGGAAAGTTGGCAGCATGTTATTGCATATATTACATTCAAAAGTAGTTTTTTGTTTGCTTTTCTACGTATTAAACAAGAGAACCATGTGAATGAAAAATATTGTCTGCCATATCAGTAAACAAAGGATTCTGCAGCCATCAAATCATAATATTACAGCAACCCTGATGGTGAGCTTTGAGGGAATTCAAGATGGAGGCAGTATGCTCCCACCCCCTCTAGAAGTCAGCTGCTGCAGGGACCACAAGAGTTTACCCTGAGGAAACTCAGGTGGGAAAACACAGAATAGTAGTCCCAGATAGCTGAGGTGCATATCAAAGGAACGATTTCAGTGAGCCCAGAGTCTTGCACCTTCTTGTACATAAAAAAAGCACTAAATTCCTTAACTTAATATATCTGGTTTTCTTTAACAGTAATCTTTTGATATTCCAACTACCTGGTCTTTATTACAAAAACTTCTATATATCTTGGGTCCCTCATCCTTTATCTCTTTTGAGCAATTCCTCTAGAATTTATCTGAGTCTTGTCTCTTGGGCTTGAAATCCTCAGATTGTCTGCCGAATAGAACACAGCTCTCAAATTTTAGGTTGTGAATTTTTGATGATGCAAATTTGAATGGAATTTAATCTTAAGGAGATAACAGGTCAGTTTCTTAGCTTCCTAGAACTTTTGTAACAAAGTATAACAAACTAAGTGACTTACAATGATAGAATTGTTTTCTCATAGTGTTGGAGGGTTTAAGAAATAAATCAAGGTATACACAGGGTTATGCTCCCTTAGAATTTAAAAAAAAAAAAAAAAAACCTCTAAGAAGAGTTACCTTTGTTTTTTTCTTGCAGTTTCTTTAAGCACTAAGTGTTCTTGGTGTGGAAGTGTAACAACTCTCTAGGTCCCCATTTTCTTTCGCCATCTTCCCTCTGTGACTCCATGTCACCACACGATGTTTTGTTTTTTGTGTATATCTATCACTTCTTATAAGGATACTGATTATATTAGATGAAGGTCCAAGACTACTCCATGGTCACCTCATCTTAACTAATTACATCTGTGAAAGTGAAAGTCACTCAGTTGTGTCCGACTGTTTACAACCCCATGGACTATATAGTCCACAAAATTCCCCAGGCCAGAATACTGGAGTGGGTAGTCTTCCCTTCTCCAGGGGATCTTCCCAAACCAGGGATGGAGCCCAGGTCTCCCATATTGCAGGCAGATTCTTTACCATCTGAGCCACCAGCAAAGACCAAGAATACTGGAGTGGGTAGCCTATCCCTTCTCCAGCAGATCTTCCCAACCCAGGAATCGAACCAGGGTCTCCTGCAATGCAGGCAGATTCTTTACCAACTTGAGCTATCAGGGAAGCCCATTTGTGATAACACTATTTTCAAATGCAGTCACATTCTGAGGTTTTGGGAAATAGTGCTCCAATATATCTTTTTGCCATGCCATGCACTATGTGCTCAGTCGTGTCCAGTTCTTTGTGATCCGATGGACTGTACTTTGTCACTCTCCTCTGTCCATGGAATTTTTCAGGCCAGAATACTGGAGTGGTTTGTCATTTCCTCCTCCAGGGTATCTTTCAGACCAAGGAATAGAACCAGCATCTCTTGTATCTCCTGTATAGTAGACAGATTCTTTACCCACTGAACTATCAGGGAATCAACATGACTTTTTGTGGAACACAATTCAACCCAATATTGTCACCTTTAAAAAGAGTATAGAGAAAGAAGTAACAAACTTAACAATGAACATTTGAAGAATTTCAGCACTTAGATTTCTCATGGTGAAGGCTCTGATGGAAGCTCTGGAGAGTTAGTTAGGAGGAAGTCAGGTGTGTATTTCCACCACATAAAGTGAGGAGAGTATTTAGGGCAGGAGTGGCAAAAAGCATTCAATTCTGAGAAGTATGATGAAGGCAGAAAATGATTAAGTTCATCAATAAGCAATGGATGAACTTACTCATTATAAACATTGTTGATGTTTCTAATGATAATCTTGGTCATCATGAGTAAAATATTAAATTATGTTGAGATTATTGGACAAAGCAAGAAAATATGAAGTGTCTCTTAGAAAGATTTACATTGAAGTTACTACTATTATATAATTTAGCTATTGATGTTCACTGGAAAATCTATGATGAATGACACCTAAATTCCAAGATTAAAAGGATTCTATATGGCTAGACTTATGTCTTCTATGCATGTTCTCTATATATATGATGAAATAGGGGAACTCGCTTTTCAGTTCATTGTGGAAGAAAATATATTGGATGCTTTACACTGAATAAAAGTAAATTTTATCTTATGAATATAGAAAATAAAATTAACAAAAATTTGAAAATATAGAAATCTGAGAGAATTAAAAATATAGGAAAACTAAAAGTTATAGGATAAAATATTAAACATTTGGTAATATATAAATACATATATGTGAACAATATGACAAGATTTATCATAAGTCAATTTAAACTAATTAAACCAGTATTTGTAATACTAAAACTTAAAATAAATTACTTATACATTAATCTTGCAAACACCAAAAATGGAGGGTATACAGTAGGAATAGAGAAAGAAAAATACTGACAACAAATGTGTATGTGGTAAAAATAATACTATGGTATCTTATTTAAATAAAAGTATCCACATAGGTATTTCACCACTAATGACAAAGAACTGAAGATAAACAATTTTATGAAGACCTATAAGACCTTCTAGAACTAACACTAAGAAAAGCATGCCCTTTTCATCCTAGGAGACTGGGCAAAAGTAGGAAGTCAAGAGATACCTATAGTAACAGGCATGTTTGGCCTTGGAGTCCAAAATGAAGCAGGTCAAAGGCTAAAAAAGTTTTACCAAGAGAATGCAGTGATCATAGCAAACACCCTCTTTCAACAACACAAAAGATGACTCTACACATGGACATCACTGGATGGTCAGTACTGAAATCAGATTGATCATATTCTTTGCAGGCAAAGATGGAGAAGCCCCATACCATCAGCAAAAACAAGAACAGTAGCTGACTGTGGCTCAGATCATGAACTCCTTATCACATAATTCACACATAAATTGAAGAAAGTATGAAAAACCACTAGACCATTTAGGTATGACCTAAATCAAATTCCTTAGGGTTAACCAGTGGAAGTGGCAAATAGATTCAAGGGATTAGATCTGTAGACATTGTGCCAGAAGAAATGTGGACAGAGATTGTGACATTGTACAGGAGGCAGTGATCAAAAATATCCACAGGAAAAAGAGATACATAAATAAAAATTGTTGTCTGATCTGAGGATGCCTTACAAATACCTGAAAAAAGAAAAGAAGTGAAAGGCAAAGAAAAAAAGGAAAGATATATCCATCTGAATGCAGAGTTCCAAGGAATAGCAAAGAGAGATAAGAAGTGATCAATGCAAAGGAATAGAGCAAAACAATAGAATTGGAAAGACTAGAGATCTCCTCAAGAAAATTAGAGATATCAAGGGAACGTTTCATGCAAAGATGGGCACAATAAAGGACAGAATGATATGGACCTAATAAAAGTAGAAGATATTAAGATATGGCAAGAATACACAGAAGAACTATACAAAAAAGATCTTATTGACCCAGATAACCATGATAGTGTGATCACTTGCCTAGAGTCAGACATCTTGGAGTGTGAGGTCAAGTGGGCCTTAGGAAGCATTACTACAAACAAAGCTAGTGGTGGGGATGGAATTTCAGTTGAGCCATTTCAAATCCTAAAAGATGATGCTGTGAAAGTGCTGCAGTCAATACACCAGTAAATTGGGAAAAGTCAGCAGTGGCCACAGGACTGGAAAATATCAATTTTCATTCCAATCCTAAAGAAATGCAATGCCAAAGAATGTTCAATGTACCACAAAATTGCAATCATCTCACATGCTATCAAGGTAATACTCAAAATTCTCCAAGCTAGGCTTCAACAGTACATGAATCAAGAATGTCTAGATGTTCAAGCTGATTTGGAAAAAGCAGAGGAACCAAAGATCAAATTGCCAACATCCATTGGATCATAGAAAAAGCTAGAGATTTCCAGAAAAAAAAAAAAAAAAACATCTATTTCTGCTTCATTAACTACTCCAAAGCATTTGACTGTGTGGATCACAACAAACTGTGGACAATTCTTAAAGAGACAGAAATACCAGACCACTTTACCTGCCTCCTGAGAAGTCTGTATGCAGTTCAAGAAGCAACAATTAGAACCGAACATGGAAAAACAGGCTGATTTCAAATTGGGAAAGTAGTACAACAAAGCTGTATATTGTCACCCTGTTTATTTAACTTATATGCAGAGTACATCATGCAAAATGCCAGGCTGGCTGAAACACAAACCAGAATAAAGATTACCAGGAGAAATATCAATAGCTTCAGATATGCAGATGGTACTAACTCTTTTTTTTTTTTTATTTTTAAACTTTACATAATTGTATTAGTTTTGCCAAATATCAAAATGAATCTGCCACAGGTATACCTCTTATGGCAGAAAATGAATAGGAATTAAAGAGCCTCTTGATGAAAGTGAAAGAGAGTGTTAAAGTTGACTTAAAAATCATAAAGCAAAGATCTTGGTATCTGGTCCCATCACGTCATGGCAAATTCGTGGGAAATGTTGGAAACTGTCTTTCTTTTCTTGGCCTCCAGTCACTGGAGATGCTGACTGCAGCCATGAAATTAAAAGACACTTGCCCCTTGAAAGAAAACCTATGACCAACCTAGACAGCATGTTAAAAAGCAGAGACATTACTTAGGTTCTTATGGTCATAGCTATGGTTTATCCAGTAATCATGTATGGGCATGAGAGCTGGACCATAAAGAAGGCTGAGCTCTGAAGAATTGATGCTTTTGAATTGTGGTGTTGGAGAAGACTCTTGAGAGTCCCTTGGACTACAAGGAGATCCAACCAGTCCATCCTAAAGGAAATTAGTCCTGAACATTCATTGGAAGGATTGGTCTTGAAGCTGAAGTTCCAGTACTTTGGCCACCTAATATGAAGAACTGACTCCTTAGAAAAGGCCTTGATGCTGGGAAATATTGAAGGCAGGTGGAGAAGGGGATGACAGAGGCTGAGATGGTGGATGGCATCACTGATTTGATGGACATGGGTTTGAGCAAGCTCTAGGAGTTGGTGATGGACAGGGAAGCCTGGCATGCTGCAGTTCATGGGTTTGTAAAGAGTTAGACATGACTGAGTAACTGAACTGAACTTTCACACATAAAATTGGTATTACATGTGATTCAATCTTAAAATAAATGCATTAATCTATTTTTTAAATTTTTTTCTTTAAAATCACTGTAACATAGAGCAATAATTTTATATATAAGATTTATTTTGTATATCTTTTTCCTATTGTCAGTTCTCAAATATCTCAGCTCTAATCATTATACCTGGATGACTTATTTTGCTTAGTCTGAACTTCCAGATGTTCAAACTGGTTTTAGAAAAGGCAGAGGAACCAGAGACCAAATTGCCAACATCCGCTGGATCATGGAAAAAGGAAGAGGGTTCCAGAAAAACATATATTTCTGCTTTATTGACTATGCCAAAGCCTTTGACTGTGTGGATCACAATAAACTGTGGAAAATTCTGAAAGAGATGGGAATACCAGACCACGTGATTGGCCTCTTGAGAAATTTGTATGCAGGTCAGGAAGCAACAGTTAGATCTGGATATGGAACAACAGACTGGTTCCAAATAGGAAAAGGAGTATGCCAAGGCTGTATATTGTCATCCTGCTTATTTAACTTATATGCAGAGTACATCATGAGAAACGCTGGGCTGGAAGAAGCACAAGTTGGAATCAAGATTGCTGGGAGAAATATCAATAACCTCAGATATGCAGATGACATCACCCTTATGGCAGAAAGTGAAGAGGAACTAAAAAGCCTCTTGATGAAAGTGAAAGAGAAGAGTGAAAAATTTGGCTTAAAACTCAACATTCAGAAAATGAAGATCATGGCATCTGGTCCCATCATTTCATGGGAAATAGATGGGGAAACAGTGGAAACAGTGTCAGACTTTATATTTTTGGGGGCTCCAAGTAGGTGGTGACTGCAGCCATGAAATTAAAAGACGCTTAATCCTTGGAAGAAAAGTTCTGACCAACCTAGATAGCATATTCAAAAGCAGAGACATTACTTTGCCAACAAAGGTCCGTCTAGTCAAGGCTATGGTTTTTCCAGTGGTTATGTATGGATGTGAGAGTTGGACTGTGGAGAAAGCTGAGTGCCGAAGAATTGATGCTTTTGAACTGTGGTGTTGGAGAAGACTCTTGAGAGTCCCTTCGACTGCAAGGACATCCAACCAGTCCATTCTGAAGGCAATCAGCCCTGGGATTTCTTTGGAAGGAATGATGCTAAAGCTGAAACTCCAGTACTTTGGCCACCTCATGTGAAGAGTTGACTCATTGGAAAAGACCCTGATGCTGGGAGGGATTCGGGGCAGGAGGAGAAGGGGACGGCAGAGGATGAGATGGCTGGATGACATCACTGACTCGATGGATGTGAGTCTGAGTGAACTCTGGGAGTTGCTAATGGACAGGGAGGCCTGGCGTGCTACAATTCATGGGGTCGCAAAGAGTCGGACACATCTGAGTGACTGAACTGAACTGAACTGAATATTAATAAAAAAGGAAAACACACAAGAGTTCGCTAAGGCAGTCAAAGTAGTAATAAAATATAACTTTCAAAAATGTGAGTCAAAATGGAAATCAAAGGAATAAATGTACTTTAATTAATATGTTAATTTTAACTTTATTAAAAATGTACCTTCATGTTTCTTATGATAAGGCATAAAGGTGACACAATTTAGCAATGGCAAGATATAATTCATTATGAAATAGGTAAATGCAATGTTCTAGTAAGTCCAAAGCTAATCATATTAATTTATGGGCCATTGCTTAATAGAGAAAAATATCAAATTATTCCTGTAAGCAAACTAAAATATTCCTAGTCCTCTAAAATTTTCATATGAGTAAACAACATCCTTCAAAATTGTAGTCTCTATATTATATGCAATTAAACAAACAGAAAGTAGTGAAAATCTGGTGTCATATAGGCTCACATTTATCCAATATTGTTCTGAAATACTCCACAAGAAAATTTCTAGAACTGAGGAAGTAGAAAATATTCTCCCATCATTTTCCTGTGCTCTTTCCATAAAGCTGGTATGAGGGAGGAATTGCTCAGTTAATGGTTTCTATAGAAGCAGTTTAACCAGTTTCCTAGGGAGCATAGTTGCTTAGGAAACTCAAATATGTTAAAGCACAGAGGCTGTGATGAGACACCTGATGGTGCAGTTTCATTTTTACCTACTTCTTCTCACTTTCCTGGATGAGCTCTGATATGGCAGAAGTGCAGAGTTGGAAAACCATTGTGGTTTTTTACACAAGGTAGGGTTCATATAATTGCTTATGGGGTTACCATAAAGACCACCTTTGGTAGACAAGTTGTTTTTGAGGGCAAATTGGGCAACATTTTCCTACCCTGCAAGTACCTTCCACTGGACAATGGGATAATCTCTGAGGATTTATTGTAATCATATTTTCTGAAAACTCTGGCACATTAAGAAATGGTAATTGAATTTCACGAAAGCTATTTTCCAAAATCTGCTCAATTAAGGGGAAAAAAAGAGCATAGGTATATAAGACACTTTCTAAACCGTATACTGGTTTCCTGCAAATAGCAATGATGTTTTCCCTTTGAAATGTTTAATGATATATTAAAAGAGTATAAGTTATATAGTCACTTTGGGATATTTTAATCAATGAATAATTCAGGTGTTAATGATTGTTTTTATTTTTTTATCAAAACTGAAGGCTATCTGAATGTTAATTTTTATGCCTATTTACCTACCTTCTAGCTACCTACCTAAATTGGTTTTGTAATGCCTTTTAAAACTGAACCACTCATTTTCAGTGGGTATCATTTAAAAATGTGACATTATAATAGTAACATGGGGACAAATGCTGCAAATGCGACTTGTGGCCTCAGCACACCAGGCTGCCACATTTTGCAGCTGTTCAGTAGACATGAGGAACTAAGCGACAGGACCCATGCCAGTGGGCTGGGAGCCCCTAAATGACACAGCGTTATAAAAAGAGGAAAAAAATAAACTTTGCAATTAACCAGCAACAATCCCTTAGGGTTGAGGCTCAGCATTATCCCTGCCATCTGCATTCTGTCTGTGAAACTCTTAGAGAGAGGCCATGACAGCTTTTTCTCAAAAATGTTTCATAACATATTATGGTAAAGCTACTCTTATTTTAAAAGTTTTAGATATTGAGAGAGAGAGAAGAGAGAAGAGTTGCTAAAACCTAATTCAAGTTACCCTAAAGTTAAAGTGAACTTTAAATTATTTTGCAAATATTTAATTTTCCGATTAACTTGTGTGCTTTGATGGTAAATTGAACCCTGAAACCCTATTGTTCAGACACTATCTGCTTAGGGTCATGGTCATATTTTTGTTTTTCATCTTTCGTGTTACGTTTCTCTTGGCATAAAAAAGATAAATGTCAAATGTTTTTATCCATAAGTAACAATCAATGGCATGATTTTACTTTTTAAAAAATAGTCTAATTTTTGTATGTGTGGTTAATCGCTCAGTTGTGTCTGACTTTGCGACGCTATGGACTGCAGCCCACCAGCCTCTTCTGACTGTGAGGATTCTCCAGACAAGAATACTAGAGTGGGTTGTATGCCCTCCTCCAGCAGATCTCCCCAACCCAGGGATTGAACCCAGGTCTCCCACATTGCAGGCAGATTCTTTACCATCTGAGCCACCAGGGAAGGCCCTCTAATCTGAGCACCCCTCGGTGATCCCTGGCTCTCCAAATTGGAATGAACTCCCAGTTTAACCACAGCTTGTGCTCTGTCCTGGGCTTCTAGGAACATATGCCTGTCACTGACATGCTAAGTGTGAAACTGGTCTTTCTTGAGCAATGATAAATAGCACAGACTACGCCTTCTCACCAGTAAGACAGTAGCTCTGAAATCCTAACATTCCTCTTCTTTTGTTTCTTATTCTTCTCTTTAGACACTATGTGCTTAATTGTGCTGCATACTGTGTGTGTGTGTGTGTGTATGTATATATATATATATGTATATATATATATATATATATATATAAAATCAACACCTTTGTGGAACTCACATTCTCCCATCACTAACTGCAGGACCTCACCCTATTGAGTAACACTGGCTATGTACAGGACAACATGTTGATGCCAAGCTCATTTTACATCCTGGACCTTCTTGGATTTTAATGGTTGCTTGACAGCATCCTTGGAGCCTCTTTTTAAGCAGAACCAAATAGCTTCTTTTGGTAAACTTTTTTCTCCTGCTGATTATCTTGGTGTCTTTTGTTAAAAGGCAAGAAGATCACAGTAGAAGGTTACTATGAATGCGGGAAAAGAGTAACAGGAATAAATATCCAGAAGCTTATTAAATCATTTTAAATATAACAAATATCTATGTGTCCAAAGTAACAAAAGGACTCTGGGTCTATGGACATTACCAACAAGGTAATGTAATAATTTTTATTTATCCTCAGGTTTTCCATTTTATTTGTAGGGTTTCAGATTTATTTTTAAATACAATTTTGCTTGCTTCAACGAAGATGTATTTTCCACAGAGCTGTCAAAACGAGTCATTTCAAACCTTTTTAAGATCCCATGCCCTTGCCCAAAACACTCCAGTGTCTTTCCATCACACTAAAGAAAAAGTCCTGGAAGTCCCTCCATGATCTGCTCCCTGATTACCACCCTCGCCTTTGCACCCTGTGTTGGCCTTTACACTCTTCCTATGTGTGCCTTGCATGCTTCTTTCTTAGATTCTTTTCCTCATTATTCCGTCTCTCCTGAAAACTTGTCCCCATATAGTTGATGGCAGTTCCTTTAAAACACTAGACATGCTTTCTTCTCAAGATCTCTTTTTATATCTCCATATCTAAATATCAATACTAATCCCTCTTTATTCTTTTACTTTTGTAATCATTTTATTCTTAGCATGCTTTACAACACTATGTATTATATATCTAATGTTTTATTTTGTTTACAAAATATAGTGTAAGTTCCATGAAAGCAGAGATGATCTTTTCAACTGCTCTAGTGTAAGAATCTAGAAAACTCCTTGGAAAATAGCTGAGAAAATTTTTAAAAATAGTGATCTGAATGAAAGAATGGAAATGATTGAAAAAAATCTCTATACATAATAAGTAGGATATTGTTCATAGTTTCTTTGAGTTACCTCAGAAAAATTCCCCAGCGAGTCACTTTCCCAGATTCGTCTGGGGAAAAAAAAAACAACAACAACAAAGAACATGATTTGAAATCTTACAGTGATGGGTATGCAACTTTCAGATCAGATGATCAATTTCAGATGATAGTGCAAAGGACAGTTTATTAAATCTTCTTGAAAACAACAGAAAACACCTATAGTTCTATGTCTTATTAATTAATATTGATATTTTAATGTGAAAAATATGAAAATATGTTAGTCTGTGTGTTAGTAATCTGTGCTATGGGACACATTCTGCTTTTGTAGTTCATTATATTTTACAATCAAGGGTTACAAGTGAATATAATTTTGTGACAATGATTCAAATACTAAAAATAGGGGGGGAAAGCAATATTCTGTGTTAGCTTGAATATCCTCAATAGAGTTGATACAATGACTTGTGTGCAGATAGTTTGAGATGCAATGCCAGAGAGTCAATGTAAAGACATATTACCAATTCCACTGCTATATGTAACAAATGCTTCTAGGAAGCATAATGCATGCCTTCTGAGATTATCTGCTCAAAGCATTTTTTCCCTTATTGCTCATGTTGGTTGATTTAAAAACAATTTTGCTTACTTCAGCATGTTTATACCTATACTGCTGACCTGCCCACACTGTGAGCACTTCCTGTGTCTACCCAGCAGAAACCCTGGGAGAGGCCAAGAGAATGTGAGCTTGGGGCATTAGTAATAAAGTTATGAAAATTCCACCCTTAACTCCATCCACAAGTGTCCTGTATGAAATTCACTCTGTTGCTGAGTCATCAAGTTCTCTACTGATGATCTACTATGCAAGAGTTAGTGAAGTAGGCTAGATTCCTTTTTTCTGAAACAGCTTAAGGTAGTTAGTTCCCCTTCATGGATCACAACTTTGCCATGGTGAAGGAGTTATTTTTCTCAATGAAGCTAAGAGCCATGCTGTGTAAGATCACCCAAGACAGATGAATCACACTGAAGAATTCTGACAAAATGTGGTCCACTGGAAGAGGAAATGGCAAATCACTCCAGTATTCTTGCCATGAGAATTCCATGAACTATATGAAAAGACAAAAATACATGACATTGGAAAATAAGCCCTCCAGGTCAGAAGGTGTATAATATGCCACTGGGAAAGAATGGGAGGCAATTATTAAATATTAATAGCTCAAGAAGAAATGAAAGTGTTGGGCTAAAGCAGAAATGACACTCAATTTTAGGTGTGTCTCATGGTAAAATTATAGTCTGATGCTGTAAGAACAATATTGCATAGGAACCTGGAATGTTAGGTCCATGAATCAAGATAAAATGGATGGCGTTAAGTAGGAAATGACAAGATTGAACATTGACATGTTAGGAATCAATGAACTAAAATGGATGGGAGTGTATGAAATTAATTCAGATGATCATTATGTCTACTACTGTGGGCAAAATTCCTGTAGAAGAAATACAGTAGCTCTCATAGCCAACAAAACAGTCTGAAATGCAGTAATTGGGTGCAATCAGTAAACAGCAGAATGGTCTCAGTTCATTTCCAAGACAAAACATTCAACATCACAGTAATCCAAGTCTAGGCCCCAACTACTAATACTGAAGAAACTAAAGTTAAACTTGGGCTTCCCAGATGATGCTAATGGTAAGGGATCTGTCTGCCAATGCAGAAAATATAAGAGAAAGGGGTTCAGTCCCCAGGTCAGGAAGATTCCCAGGAGGAGGGCATGGCAACCCACTCCAGTATTCTTGTCTGGAGAATCCCATGGACAGAGGAGCTTGCTGGGCTACAGTCCATAGGGTTGCAAAGAGTCAGATAAGACTGCAGTGATTTAGGAAATATGTATGGAGACCTACAAGATCTTCTAGAAGTAACACCAAGAAAGATGTCCTTTTCATCATAGGGGATAAAATGCAAAAGTGGGAAATTAAGCGATATCAGAATAAAAGGTAAGTTTGGTCTTGGGGTACAAAATGAATCAGGGCAAGGCTAACAGACGATTTTCAAGAGAGCACATTGGTCATAGTAAACACCCTTTTCCAAAAACACAAGAGACAACTTTACATATGGACCTCACCAAATGGTCAATACCAAAATCAGATTGATTACATACTTTGTAGTCAAAGATGGAGAAGCTGTATATAGTTATCAAAAACAAGACCTGGAACTGACTGTGGCTCAGATCATGAGTTCTTTATTGCAAAATTCAGGCTTAAATTGAAGAAAGTAAGGACATCCACTAGGCTATTTGGACATGACCTAAATCAAATCCCTTATGAGTATACAGTGGATGTGACAAATAGACTCATAAGATTAGATCTGGTAGAGACTGAAGAACAATAGATGGAGGTCCATAACATTGTACAGGATGTAATGACCAAAACCATTTCAAAGAAAAATGAATGCAAAAAAGCAAAGTGGTTTTACGAGGAGACTTTAAAAACTGCTGAGGAAAGTAGAGAATCAAGAGGCAAGGGAGAAAGCAAAAGATATACCCAAGTGAATGCAGTGTTCCAGAGAATAACAAAGAGAAAAGAAGGCATTCTTAAATGAACAATGCAAAGAAATAAAGGAAAACAATAGAATGGAAAAGACTAAAAAATCTCTTCAAGAAAACTGGAGGTAAGAGAATATTTCATGCAAGGATGGATGTAAGGATGGATGATTCCATTCTAATTAAAGAATGTTGAGGCATCATACAATTCTGCTCATTTCACATGCTTGTTTTTTATGCTCAAAATCCTTCAAGCTAGGCTTCAGCAATATATGAATTGAGAATGTTTAGATGTACAAGTTGGATTTAGAAAAGTCAGAGGAACCAGAGATCAAATTGTCAAGATTCATTGTCTTATAGAGAAAGCAGGAGAATTCCAGAAAAAATATCTACTTCTGCTTCATTGACTACATTAAAATCTTTGACTGTGAAAATCACAACAAACTGGAAAATTCTGAAAGAGCTGGAAATACCAGACCATCTTACCTGCCTCCTGAAAAACTTGTATGTGGGTCAAAAAGTTATAACCAGACATGCAACAATGGAGTGGTTCAAAATTGGGAAGGTAGTACAGGAAGGCTGTATATTTTCACTTTGGTTATTAAACTTTTATGCAGTATATATCATGGGGAATGCCAGGTTGGATGAAACACAAGCTGGAAACAAGATTGTCAGGAAAAATATAAACAACCTCACATATACAGATGATATTCATCTGATGGAAGAAAGAAAAGAAGAACTGAACAGCCTCTTGATGAGAGAAAAAGAGGAAAATGAAAAAATTGGCTTAAAACTCAAGATTCAAAAAACTAGGATCATGACATCTGGTCCCCTCACTTCACGGTAAATAGAAGGGAGCAAAATGGAAGCTGTATCAGATTTTATTTCATTGTTCTCCAAAACTGCTGTGGATTGTGACTGAAGCTATGAAATTAAAAGATGCTTGCTTCTTGGAGGGAAGGCTATTTACACATATAGATAGTCTATTAAAAAGCAGAGACATCACAATGCCAAAAAAGTTTGCATCAGTTCAGTCTCTCAATCATGTCCGACTCTTTGTGACCCCTTGAACTGCAGCACACCAGGCCTCCCTGTCCATCATCAACTCCTGAAGTTTATTCAAACTCACGTGCATTGAGTCGGTGATGCCATCCAGCCATCTCATCCTCTGTTGTCCCTTTTTCCTCCTGCCCCCATCCCTCCCGGCATCAGAGTCTTTTCCAGTGAGTTAACTCTTCCCATGAGGTGGCCAAAGTACTGGAGTTTCAGCTTTAGCATCATTCCTTCTAAAGAACACCTAGGGCTGATCTCCTTTAGAATGGACTGGTTGGATATCCTTGCACTCCAAGGGACTCTCAGGAGTCTTCTCCAACACCACAATTCAAAAGCATCAATTCTTCAGCACTCAGTTTTCTTCACAGTCCAACTCTCACATCCATACATGGCCACTGGAAAAACCATAGCCTTGACTAGATGGACCTTTGTTGGCAAAGTAATGTCTCTGCTTTTCAATATGCTATCTAGGTTGGTCATACCTTTTTTTCCAAGGAGTAAGCGTCTTTTAATTTCATGGCTGCAGTCACCATCTGCAGTGATTTTGGAGCCCCCAAAAATAAAGTCTGTCAAGATTTGCATAGCCATGTACAAAAGTGAGAATTGTGTCTTAAGAAGCCTGAGTGCCAAATAATTCATACTATTGAACTGTGCTGAAGAAGTCTCTAGAAAATCCCTTGAACTGCAAGTATATCAAACCAGTAAATCCTAAAGAAAATCAATCCTAAATATTCGTTGGAAGGATTGTTATTAAAGCTGAAACTCCAATACTTTGTCTCCATGATGCCAAAAACTGACTCATTGAGAAAGACCTTGATGCTGGAAATGAATGAAGACAAAAGGATATTGGAGCGACTGAGGTTGAGATGGTTAGATAGCATCATTGACTCAATGGACAAGAGTTTGAATGAACTCCGGGAGACAGTGAAGGACAGAAGAACCTGATGCGCTACATGCAAGGGGGTCACAAAGAATGAATCAGCAACTTAACAACAACAACCAATATCTGTCAGTTATGCTTATCGTGCTCCTTCTTCACCACTAATTTTAGATATGCCTCCCCTTCAAGCAGGATTTCATCTGGGCTAGGTTGCTTGTCTGATGGAATTAGCCAAAACTTCATCTCCAAGAAGACTAGGCCTGGGCATCCTTAGCCCTACGTGTAATTGCTGCAAAAGTCTTTTTATATAGTTGTTGATGTGGTTTAATCGCTAAGTCATGTCAGACACTTTGTGATCCTATAAACTGTAGTACACCATGCTTCTTGTCCTTCATTATCTTCCAAAGAATGCTCAAATGCATGTCCACTAAGTTGCTGACGTTCTCCAACCATCTCATTCTCTGTCACTCCCTTCTGCTCCTGCCCTCAATCTTTCCCAACATCAAGGTCTTTTCAAATGAGTTGGCTTTTTGCATTAGGTAGGCAAAGTATTGGAGCTTCAGCTTCAGCATCAGTCTTTCCATTTCAGGGTTGATTTCCTTTAGGATTGACTGATTTGCTCTCCTTGATGTCCAAGGAATTTTCAAGAGTCTTATCCAGCACCAAAATTCAAAAGCATCAGTTCTTCAGCGCTCAGCTTTCTTTATAGTCCAAATCTCATATATATACATGACTGCTGGAAAAATAATAGCTTTGAGTATATGGACCTTTGTTGGTAAAGTGATATTGCTGCTTTTTAATATGCTGTCTTTTTTTCAATCTAGATTTAGAAAAGGCAGACGAACCAGAGATCAAATTGCCAATATCCATTGGATCATCAAAAAAGCAAGGGAGTTCCAGAAAAAAATATCTATTTCTGCTTTATTGACTGTGCCAAAGTCTTTGACTGTGGATCACAACAAACTGTGGAAAATTCTTGAAAAGATATGAATACCAGACCATTTCTCTGGTATTTCATGCCTCTTGAAAAAAATGTATGCAGTTCAGGAAGCACTGATTAGAACTGGACACAGAACAACAGACTGGTTCCAAATAGGAAAAGGAGTGTGTCAAGGCTGTATATTGTCACCCTGCTTATTTAACTTATATGCAGAGTACATCATGAGAAACGCTGGGCTGGATGAAGCACAAGCTGGAAAAAAGATTTCTGGGATAAAGGTCAATAACCTCAGATATGCAGAGGACACCACCCTGATGACAGAAAGCAAAGAATAAATAAAGAGCCTCTTGATGAAAATGAAAGAGGAGAGTGAAAAAGTTGGCTTAAAACTCAACATTCAGAAAACTAAGATAATGGCATCCAGTCCCCAATCACTTCATGGCAAATAGACGGGGAAACAGTGACTCCAAAATCACTGCAGATGCTCACTGCAGCCATGAAATTAAAAGATGCTTACTCCTTGGAAGAAAAGCTATGACCAACCTAGATAGCATATTAAAAAGCAGAGACATTTGCTGACAAAAGTCCAACTAGTCAAGGCTATGGCTTTTCCAGTGGTCATGTATGGATGTCAGAGTTGGACTATGAAGAAAGCTGTGGCATTGGAGAAGACACTTGAGAGTCCCTTGGACTTCAAGGGGATCCAACCCATTCATCCTAAATGGAATCAGTCCTGAATAATCATTGGAAGGACTGATGCTAAAGCTGAAACTCCAATACTTTGGCCACCTGATGCAAAGAGCTGACTCATTTGAAGAGACATTTATGCTGGGAGGGATTGGGAGCAGGAGTAAAAGAGGATGATGGAGGATAAGATAGTTGGATGGCATCAGTGACTCAATGGATATGAGTTTGAGTAAATTCTGGGAGTTGATGATGGACAAGGAGCCCTGGCGTACTGCATTCCTTTGGGTTGCAAAGAATCAGACATGACTGAGTGACTGAACTGAACTAGGTTTGTCCTAATTTTTCTTCCAAGGAGCAAGCATCTTTTAATTTCATGGCTGAAGTCACAGTCAGCATGAGTTTGGAACCCAAGAAACGAAAATCTATCACTGTTTCTAGTTTCCCCCCTTTATTTGCAATGAAATGATGGGACTGGCTACCATGATCTTCATTTTTTGAATCTTGAGTTTTAAGCCAATTTTTTCACTTTCCTCTTTCACTCTCATCAAGAGGCTCTTTAATTATTCTTCTGTTTCTGCCATTAGAGTGGTATCATCTGCATATCTAAGATTGTTGATATTTCTCCTGGCAATCCTGATTCCAGCTTGTGATTCATTCAGCCTGGCATTTCACATGACATACTCTGCATTTAAGTTAAATAAGCATGGTGACAGTATACAGCTTTGATATACTACTTTCCCAATTTGGATCCAGTCTGTTTTTCCATGTTTGGTTCTAACCATTGCTTTTTGACCCACATAGAGGTTTCTTAGGAGACAGGTAAGGTAGGTTGGTCTCATATCCCCATCTCTTTGAGAACTTCCCACAATTTGTTGTGATCTACACAGTCAATATGCCAAAGCCTTTGACTGTGTGGATCACAATAAACTGTGGGAAAATTCTGAAAGAGATGGGAATACCAGACCACATGACTTACCTCTTGAGAAACCTATATGCAGGTCAGGAAGCAACAGTTAGAACTGGACAGGGAACAACAGACTGGTCCCAAATAGGAAAAGGAGTACATCAAGGCTGTATATTGTCACCCAGCTTATTTAACTTATTTGCAGAGTATATCATGAGAAACACTGGGCTGGAGGAAGCACAAGCTGGAATCAATATTGCCGGGAGGAATATCAATAACCTCAGATATGCAGATGACATCTCCCTTATGGCAGAAAGTGAAGAGGAACTAAAGAGAGCCTCTTGATGAAAGTGAAAGAGGAGAGTGAAAAAGTCGGCTTAAAGCTCAACATTCAGAAAACGAAGATCATGGCATCTGGTCCCATCACTTCATGGCAGATAGATGGGGAAACAGTGGAAACAGTGGCTGACTTTATTTTTCTGGGCTCCAAAATCACTGCAGATGGTGATTGCAACCATGAAATTAAAAGACGCTTACTCTTTGGAAGGAAAAGTTATGACCAACCTAGATAGCATATTCAAAAGCAGAGGCATTACTTTGCCAACAAAGGTCCATCTAGCCAAGGCTATGATTTTTCCAGTGGTCATGTATGGTGTGAGAGTTGGACTATGAAGAAAGCTGAGTGACAAATCATTGATGCTTTTGAACTGTGGTGTTGGAGAAGACTCTTGCGAGTCCCTTGAACTGCAAGAGTATCAAACCAGTCCATCCTAAAGGAAATGAGTCCTGGGTGTTCATTGGAAGGACTCATGTTGAAGCTGCAACTCCAACACTTTGGTCACCTAATATGAAGAGCTGACTCATTGGAAAAGACCCTGATGCTGGGAAAGATTGAGGGCAGGAGGAGAAGGGGACAACGGAGGATGAGATGGCTGGATTGTATCACCGACTCAATGGACATGGGTTTGGGTGGACTCCAGATGTTGGTGGTGGACAGGGAGGCCTGACATGCTGCGGTTCATGGGGTCGCAAAGAGTCGGACATGACTGAGTGACTGAACTGAACTGAACTTATCACAGTCAATAGGTTTATTGTAGTCAATGAAGCAACCAAGAACCAAAAACACCAGGAGAGGCCCAAGGAAATCCCATCATGTTGATATATATTCTGTTTCCAGAGATTCTAATTCTATTATGTTCTGGCTACAAATATTCCAACCCATCTACCCCCAAGGACTAGAACATCCAATCCAGCTGAAACTAGGATGTCAGGCAAGAAATAATAAATTGTTCATAATTAACAGGCAGTGATTGTGAAAGAAGCCGATCTTACTAGATTCCTGCAGTGTGTGTTCTAGTTACTGGGCACTACACTCCATATTTCAAGAAATCAGTTCAGTACATATACTGCCTCCAGGCAGACAATGTTTCAACCATAGATTTGTTTTGTAAAAAGCATGTGCCTTGGTTGAATCTTTAGTCAAACATTGTGTTATTCCATTGTGCCAGGTGGCTTTAGGTAATGTTGCATAGGTTAAAACTAGAGGCCCTCATAGAAATTTGTCCATTGTCACACTACCTTTTTTGTTAAATGGATATTTTAGACTGTCATGATGCCACATGTTATAAGTCTTTGATTTTGATGCTGGCAAAACCGGTAAGCATGGAAGAGAAGTCAGTAGTCACATAAGATTCAATTCCATTTGAGATGAAATACTGCCCTCCCAGATGGAAGGGCCCAATGTAATTAGTTTGCCATGAAGTGACTAAGTCTCACTGAAAGACAAGTCCACTTCGTCGGCTCAGCATTGGTCTCTGCTGTGAAAATTTCAGAATTTCAAGCATCACTACAAAGTAGACCTGGATTTTTGAAAAGAAACTCAAGCCATTGGGCCCATGTATATATTCCATCCCTCCTCCCACAGGATGTTTACTCCTGACTTCTTCCATACACACACATGATAAAAAGCATAAGTTGGTTAATGTCCACTGGCTGACTCATCCTCTCTATTCATTTTTTAATGTGTCCTTTGTGGTATATCAACTTTACTGGGATTGATTTTAGATTCAAAAATCTCAACTCCTGTGAGTCTATCTGTGCACTCTTTCCTAGATGGAACCTCATCAATTGTCTAGATAACTTGTATATTTGGACCTCACTTCAGATCTTCTTCAGGATAAGTGACTGAGCAAGTAAACTTCTCCCAGTACTGATCACAGCAAGGAATTACCTCATCATTTCCCTTTAGTTCCCCTCCTTTTTGTTTTGAATTGTGTCTCCCAAAGATGTGCTGACATCCTAATCCCCCGTACAGGAATCAAGATTGCTGTGAGAAATATCAACCTCAACTATGCAGATGAGACCACGCTTATGGCAGAAAGCAAAGAGGAACTCAAGAGCCTCTTGATGAAAATGAAAGAGGAGAGTGAAAAAACTGGCTTAAAACTCAACATTCAGAAAATGAAGATCATGGCATCTGGTCCCATCACTTCATGGCAAATAGATGGGGAAACAATGGAAACAGTGGCAGACTATCTTTTGGGCTCCAAAATCACTGCAGATGGTGACCACAGCCATGCAATTAAAAGACACTTGCTCTTTAGAAGAAAATCTATGACCAACCTTTTAAAGCATATTAAAACCTATTGACTACGCCAAAGCCTTTGAGTGTGTGGATCACAATAAACTGTGGAAAATTCTGAAAGAGATGGGAATACCAGACCACATGATCGGCCTCTTGAGAAATTTGTATGCAGGTCAGGAAGCAACAGTTAGAACTGGACATGGAACAACAGACTGGTTCCAAATAGTAAAAGGAGTACATCAAGGCTGTATATTGTCACCCTGCTTATTTAACTTATATGCAGAGTACATCATGAGAAATGTTGGGCTGGAAGAAGCACAAGTTGGAATCAAGATTGCTGGGAGAAATATCAATAACCTCAGATATGCAGATGACATCACCCTTATGGCAGAAAGTGAAGAGGAACTAAAAAGCCTCTTGATTAAGGTGAAAGAGGAGAGTGAAAAAGTTGGGTTAAGACTCAACATTCAGAAAACAAAGATCATGGCATCTGGTCCCATCGCTTCATGGGAAATAGATGGGAAAACAGTGGAAACAGTGTCAGACTTTATTTTTTGGGCTCCAAGATCACTGTAGATGGTGACTGCAGCCATGATATTAAAAGACGCTTACTCCTTGGAAGAAAAGTTATGACAAACCTAGATAGCATATTCAAAAGCAGAGACATTACTTTGCTAACAAAGGTCCGTCTAGTCAAGGTTATGGTTTTTCCATTGGTCATGTATGAATGTGAGAGTTGGAATGTGAAGAAAGCTGAGCACTGAAGAATTGATGCTTCTGAACTGTGGTGTTGGAGAAGACTCTTGAGAGTCCCTTGGACTGCAAGGATATCCAACCAGTGCATTCTGAAGGAGATCAGCCCTAGGATTTCTTTGGAAGGAATGATGCTAAAGCTGAAACTCCAGTACTTTGGCCACCTCATGTGAAGAGTTGACTCATTGGAAAAGACCCTGGTGCTGGGAGGGATTGGGGTCAGGAGGAGAAGGGGACAGCAGAGGATGAGATGGCTGGATGGCATTACTGATTCGATGGACGTGAGTCTGAGTGAACTCCGGGAGTTGGTGATGGACAGGGAGGCCTGGCGTGCTGCAATTCATGGAATCGCAAAGAGTCGGACACGACTGAGCAATTGAACTAAACTGAAGATAGCATATTAAAAATCATAGATATTTCTTTGCCAGCAAAGTTCCATCTAGTAAAAGCAATGGTTTTTCCAGTAGTCATGTATGGATGTGAGAGGTGGACTGTAAAGAAAGCTGAGCACTGAAGAATTGATGCTTTTGAACTGTCATGTTGGAGAAGACTCTTGAGAGTCCCTTGGACTGCAACAGGATCCAACCAGTCCATCCTAAAGGAAATTAGTCCTGAATATTCATTGGAAGGACTGATGCTGAGGCTGAAACTCCAATACTTTGGCTACCTGATGGGAAGAACTGACTCATTGGAAAAGATGCTGATGCTGGGAAAGATTGAAGGCAGGAGGAGAAGGGGACAATAGAAGATGAGATGGTTGGATGGCATCACTGACTCAGTGGACATGAGTTTGAGCAAGCTCCAGGTGTTAGTGATGGACAGGGAAGCCTGGCATGCTGAAGTCCATGGGGGTCTCAGAAAGTCAGACAGAGTGATTGAACTAAACTGATTAATGTGGCCTTACATGAAAGTTGGCAGGTGAAGTCAAGTTAAGATGAGGTCATGATAAATTAGGGTGGCCCCTGATCCAATGATGGGCATCTTTAAAACAGAAGGGAGATTTGGGCACAGAAACACATGCAGGTAGAATGCAATGACATAATCAAGGCAGAGATTGGAGTGCTGCAGCTGTAAGATCTGGAACAGCAGGGATTTGTGACAACCAAGAGCTAGGAAGAAGCAGGAAAAGATTCTTCCCTGGAGCCTTGGAGTCACGCTTCTAGTTTCAAGAACTGTAAGAAGATACATGTCTGTTTTGTTATACCACCCAGACTTTATGATACCCATCATTATGACAGCCCAGGGGAACTGATAAACTCCTCATTGTCTGCCCTGTGTTGGTTTTACATTTTCATCTTGCAACAAATTCTGAAGCCAGCCTATCTGTTAACTGTGCTTTTGTTAGCCATGTGACAAGAGTTGGGAGCTGTGGAAGAGACACAAGTAAAATGGAGGCCAGACTACCTGCCTGTGCAATGTTCTTATGTCCCTCAGCTCTATTTGGACCAGTTCCAGGATGTACCATTTCCATTACATAACAGATTACTTCTGCAGCCACCCGATCTTATGATTCAGTTACCTGACAATATGAGGATGATGTTGGGTTGCTCTGATGCATCATTACTTGCCGTTTTTGGTCAGGTATTCATCCAGATAATAAGAGCTACTTTTCATACAAAGAGTAGTACTCTGATGCTGAAGACTTGGCTTTGCTGTAAAACATAAGCATCTGTGCTGGGATACTCCAATTAGGGCTTTCTAGAGACCACGCATGGTTTCTTCACCTCATACAGGGACATTTAGATTCAGTGTTCATTGAGTCAGATCCTCAAACTGTAGGGCCCCTTGCACAATAGACTGGACCTATTTACAAAACCTTTTCTTTACCCATTAAGTTGAATTTTACTAATAAAATCATGTTTTATGCTTTAAAGTCAGGAATTCACTCTTTTTCTTGAACTACGTGCTTCTATGTAGTGAGTAGACCTATGAAAAACTTTATTGCTTAGGCTGACTGGGTTTTCAGGGTTACATTTCTTTCTTTTACTTTAGAAATTCTGTGAGCATACTGTTATGTGAGTTTAATCAAGTCAAGGACATCACTGCAGATTTCTCTCTCTCTTACCATTAGTTTGATAACACGTGTCCCAAAATGCTGTTGAGAGAGAGAACATTGAGTTGATTCTTGTCTCATTTAGCCTTCAATTCTGACCCAGTGTTTCCAATGCAGACTTTTCTTGAACCTGGTGGTGTGTACAGGGTATAAATGTTATTTATAAAGTGGTAGCTTGATTCACCCTACAGATATTCTTTTTGAATAAATCGCCATGTAGGGCAAGATTTGAGTGTTTTTGCATTTCTGGACATAAAACCATCAAACTCCATTATTGCCCTCCCCCAGCAGAACCCAGTCTTCATGGCACATACACACTTCACTTCTCAGTGTGGAATTATGCCAATATATGCATATATGGACTAAAGTTTCCACCATCACTTCATAGTTTTATAGGGAATATGCTCAAGAAATGAATACATTTAATATACTGCAAATTTGAAGCTATCAAAAAAAAAAAAAAAAACTTTTCTCAAGTTTTGCTTCTGAGAAATGATATCCCCCCCCCAAAAAAAGTAAAATTTGGCTCAAATCTATTCCTGTATACCACAGAAAAAAACAGAAAACAAATGTGTCTGTTTGTTAATAAGAATCCTTTGTTTGCTTTAAGAGTTTGTGGGCAGCAGTTGGGCAAGTCGTGATGTTTCTAAAGTTTAAAAATAATGATGGAATAATTTCATGATATATGTTTTTGTTTAAAAAAGATTGATTCCTAAAAATTAGTGATAAATTATAATTGATTATATAATTTCTTTCTGAATATTTTCTTGAATAATTTTTTATGTAATTGTTTGGATACATTTTAAAGTTCTGGTTTGAAGTCATTTTCTTGAATCTCATTTTCATCTCTTTTTCTCTTTATTGTGGTGAAAGAAATAAAATGAGGTACTCCTTTTCCCGCATTCTTCTCTCTCTCTCTCTCTGACTCTTTCTTTCTCTTTCTCCCCTCTTCCTTTCCCTCCTTTTCTCTCTCTCTCCTTTCCTCCCTTTCTTTCTTTCATTCTCTTGAAACACTCACTTATTGATTACCTTATTTGTGCTATTCAAAGAATACTCAAGGCCTGCTCAACCCAGTTGACTGCCTTTTCATTACTATATATATATAACCGTAATCTTCTTTTCTCACTAATTTAAAAATAGAACATTAATTTGTCTTTATCCTAAAGATGTATAATGATCTTGGGTGGGCCTAAGGTAGCCAGTTAAGCTTTTAAAAGGTGAAACATTAGAGAGACACTCTTCTGCTGACCTCGACTATATAGCCTCTGTGAGTTTTATAGTTGAAGAATGTAAATTCTTCCAGTAAGCTTGGGAAAGAACCCTGAGCCTCAGATGAGACTTTGATCCAGGCTAACACTTGATGCAGCTTTATGAGAAACAAAGTAGACACCTCTGCTAAGCCTCAATCTACAGACTGTACGGAATGAAAAGCTATTGTTTTAAGTTACTAAGTTTGTGGTATTTGTTACGCAGCAATAGAAAATGAACATACCAAGCCAGGATAAGAAGGAGAACAGCCCACAGATGATTTGACTGTCTTTGCTCACGTTTCTAACTAATTTGATTTCCATTTTAAAAGTAATTATCAAAGTATTAATAATAATAATTATAATATATGGATGTTTTGGCTCTTTGTATGTATTAACTCATGCAATTATTATTAAAAACTCTATGAGGTAAGCATTACAGTCTGAATTCACAGACAGTAAAGGGAGGCTTAGGGAAACAAGCTTTCTTATGAGAAGTGGAAGAAGTCATGTGTAAAGTGCTGGCTGGGAGGGATGTAGAAAATCCCTCTAGTAGATAGACCTTCTCATGTGGTTTCCAAGTCCACACCCTTTCCACCTCAATACACTGCATTGTATTATTTATAGGAAATTATATACAAGGTAGCCTCTTCTGTACTAGCTTGCTAAGATCAATAAGGTATGAGCCTATAATGAAGAGCTTTAAAATCTAGTGGGGAAAATAGATATGAATTATATAACATCTCCCAATATCTAATGAAGCACTTGCACACTGGGATTATATTCTGGCAGGATTAGAAGATGCTTAGAGAAGCCATGGCAACTAAGCCTTAAATACTCTAAATAATCTTTCTGGTAGAAAAATTGGGGCAGCAATTACTTGGATGAAGAAATAAACTGTTGTGTTTGGAATTGTGAGTGTCTGGAGCATGTTCACAGAATGCTGAGTAGATAGGAGCACAGGGATGTCAAAGGTATAACTGGTTTTATATCCTAAATGCATGCTTCCTACATTGTTTACATGTTTTCTGTGTTCATCTCTGTTTCTTTCTCTCTCTCAATCACTGCACTCCCCAATCTAACTGGTTTTTGCATAGCAAACTGCAGATTTTTGAATCAGTGTTAGTACTGCATTTTGGAAAATATATCAGTCAAAACATCATTTTAAGATCCAGTTATACACACACATACACACACATTCACACACAGATATACACACCTTGCCTGTGTTTGTAGTTTATTCTCAGATTTATGGTTGAGGCTCAGCATATGTAGTATATATACTATAGATTTTTCTTTTGCCCTTGATATCTAAAAATATTTTTTTTCAAATTATGTCCTTGATTCCTAGTGCTGCTTGGCAAAATCCTAGGTACTAAGGACAAAGAAATAAACCAGTTGGCAAGAACACAGATATTTTAGTTGGTGGCGGGGGTGGGGAAGCTGGGAAAAATATGCCAGGAAAAAATAATTTAAAATATGTCAGAGAACAGTAAATCTTAGAGAATGAAATGAAGTACTATATGGGAACTGACAGAGGAAACTATATTAGAACAAGTGGTCAGAGAAGGGGTTTCTAAAAAGATAATACCTGAGCATGTATAAGCTCTTTGATCCATCAAATACATAGTTTAGAATGAGTTCTTCCTGACTTGGAAGTCCTTTTGTTTAATTAGCTTACAACAAAAGGAAAATATCATAGAAAAACTCAATTTCTGTATAAGGAAACTATACATATCTAATACTAAGAAAAAATAAATATGAAATGCTATAGAAGTCACAATTAGCATACTATAAAAAGAAAAGCTGCCAAAAATTCATGTTCATGGACAATTTTAATAAGCAGCACACATTTATCAAACTAATTTCCCTTATATATTAATATTATCAATAACAGATAAATTAGATAAACTGAACTGAAATGAAAGGCACCTATCAAATTTTCCAAAATCATCTTTTGGAGATTCTCATAATTCAAACATTTCATATAGAGGAGGTGTCTGTTTTGCACACACTTTAATTTCACAAACTCAGTCATGTATCCTCTTTATGTTTTTTTTCTTCTTCTTTATCCTTAGAAGAAAAAAAAAAATGAAAGAAAAAAAAGCCCAGCACAAAACAGTTAATCACTTCACTTGTGGGAAAAGCCAGAATAATGTGCATTTTGTGGCAACTGAGAAAATGCAGGATAGGTTATTTTTGTGCTCACTGGAGAAATATAAATCTTCAAAAATTTTTTCCACTTATCACTTTTTGTATTATATCTATTTGGTATATTAAATTCATATATAATAAACTTGAAAACAAGTCACTTTACATGAAACTAATTACATTCAGTGAAGACCCAGAGGACAAATTCATCCTGACAGAGTATTTCAACAGCGTTTGCTTATACGTAGCTTGCTGCAGAGAGCACAATGCCTCGGCTGGAATCACAGCTAGGGATCTACTCTTCCTAACTCACCGGCAGTTATTTTTGTTGTTGCTGTTAATTGACTTTTTTATGAAATACTTATTAAAGATACTTTCCAGATTTTCATGGGTTAAGGAAGCATTGATTTTGAAATTATAATTTATATACACACAGAATAACAACTGATTTCACAGTTCATTAATTCAGTTGATGAACAACAATAAAAGAGAAGTATGGCAAGTATAACCAGGGGATAAGGTGAGAGAGGAAGTGTATAATTTTACTCAATCACTATTCAAAATAAATAAATGATCAAATGTATTTTATATAAAATTCTAAATTCATTACAGAAAATGATTAACTTAATTAAGGCAAAGTTTTAAAACTGTACTTAGTGTATGAAATAGGAGAGGTAATTCTTTTGGGAAGATGCAATTCTGACATAATTTCCTTGCTGTAGGGAATAAAGTCTACTTTCTTAGAGTGAATTACATAAAATGTCCAGTTTTCCTTCTGTGTTAATTTGTGTTTGATAGTTGCAGAAAATATGGATGTTGTGTGAACTATATGTGATATTTTGTACTTACAGTAGTACTATTTCTTTTAATGCTAAATGCTCGTTTCTCTATTTTCTCAATGACAATAGGCAGATTTTTCAAATATATTAATAGATCATATTAATGGGAGGATATGGCATATTTTTCAAAAACTGTTTCCAATAAAAATGAATTCCACAATATATAAACTTTCACATCTGTGAAATATATATACATAGCAAAAATGTGTGTACATGTATGTCACATGTGTGTCTATATAGTATATCATAGTGAGAATAGAAGAAAAAAGTTAGATAATTTTTGCATTTTATTATTTAACCATCATAAAAACCTTTACTTGTTTAAATAAGTTCAATGGTATAGATGGGCTTATACATATACATTATTTAATAAATGTCATAACTTTTCTGTGTTGATAAGTTATAAAAATGCTAATTTTGTATATGTATATGTAAATAACATTCCTACTCTGATGGAGAGATGAAATGAAAGGAGTATATATATATATTTTTTCATCATGGGAAGAAAAGTCAGTAAGTTACTTTTTAAATGCCAGGATAAAGTAGCCATCCATAAGCTAGTCCAGCAAATGATTATATTAACATTGCAGTTAGAAACGCTATCTCATAATCAGATCTTTATTTTTTCTAAATGAATGTTTAAAGGTATAAAATAAGTTTATTTTGAAGATTAAGGATACTCAACTCTGAACTCATATGGTGCACAAATAAGGATTAAAAATGGAGGTTCTGCAGCATGAAGGCTTTAGAATTAATATAACATGACTGAGGTAGTGCCAGAGTCGATGAGTCACTGCCCACTCTGAATAAATACTTGAAGCAGCTACAGAGAAACTGCCAAGGTCAAAGCTCAGTGTTATTTCAGATAGATGTTATTCTCTATACAGCAGTCACTCTCTCCTGCTTCCAGCTTTCCAAAAAGAGCTGATACACTGCAGGCACTCAGGATGAATCTGCCAGATTTAATAATAATCAAGAACACTCTTAAATAAATGTCTCCAGAAAGAGAAGCAATTGGAAAGCTTAAAAGTAAAGACTATTTGAACTGTGCCTCATCTCAGAAGGCACACTCTCTTGACTCATTTCAGAACAAAGGTACTAAAGAATAGCGATGAAATTCATGGAGATTTGCTCATTGCATCTAAAAGCATCATTACTTGTGTCAATTGCCTGGCTCATTCTAATAACCACGCAGCAAACATTCTGGGGGCAATGCAAAGATAGTGAGGAGCAAGTCACTTTGAATCAATATGCATTTGGTGATTTGCTTTCATTCAATGCAACTGTAAAGAAGGTAGTTCATCCTTCTAAAATTTAGAGTAAAACATTTAGCAAATCTGTGATGTTGAAGAAAAGATAAGGGACAAGTATATTCTGTGCACTATTTGAGTGTTTCATAGTACTAGTGTTTTAGTAATCTTTTTCTTTGTTATTATTGTCTTTTCTTCTTTGGGGATTGTAGACTTATTCCTAACTTTGACTGTCACTTAGCCTATTACATAAAGTATTACCAAGTGGAAACTGTGACATCTTGTGCATATTTTGTCTTTCAATACAGTTTTGACATTGCAACAGAATACACAGTGTTTTTGAAACTTCTAAACAGTGAAAGTTAATTAGGAAATACCCCAAGCTTAATCAAGAATGTCAGCACCTCACCAACTTTCACTATCCTGACAGCCACCACTTCTCAGAGCAATTTTTATCCAACATTATTTTTTAGTTAATAAAGTATCCCCTAGAGATGCAGATATTTTATATAGGAGTATTATTTTAATCACATTAGCCATATTTAGCTATAAGATATTCTGAAATAATGGACATGTTCTGGTTACTATTTATGTGCAACAAGTTTTCCAGAATTGTACAATTCTACATTGACTGGATGGGAGTTGACTACAAGAATTAGTCATGATTTTGGGTGAGGTGGTTCACTTCCAGAAGCCAGTTTCAAGGTAGTCAATCAGTTGAGAGGTATCAACTTGCAACTAACCAGCCCTAGAAGCTGTGAGACTGCTTATTATCTGAAAGATATTGGGCTGGATCTGGATCTTGCACAAGAGCATCTTCTTTCACTTCTTTATTTTTTTTCAAAATCCTTTTACTTTTCTCCAGTCTTAGTGCCACGATTGCAATAAAGGCTATAGTCATCTCTTGTCTCTTGCCATCTCTTGCCATGGCTCGTCATTGTTTCTGCCTAGCTACACCACACAGAGAGTTAATATTACTACTAATAAATCTCTTCTTATCAGATAATTTCTTTCTTAATACATTTTGGTGTTTTTTCATTGCTCAATGTAAAATAAACACTCTAAGAATTGTTTACAAAGCCAATCATGACTTTGCTATTTCACTATCTTTATATACTTATACTTTCTCATATTTTCCCTTTATTCTTTGTCTCCAAACTGAAAGACTTTTTTTTTTTCTTTTCAGATGTGTTATTGTTTCATTCTAAAACATTACCCAACTTCACTTTTTTCTTTTCCCATTGGCATAGCAAATGCTGACCAATCTTTGAAAATCCACTTAAATAAGGCTCCCAGCTGTGCTTAACAACTGATAACATTTTGTCTACAGGCAGACCATCAGTCAAATGTTGAACCTTACAGGATTAAAGATAGAAGCATGAAAAATTTCCTGAAAATTGGTATTGATATATTAACTCATATTGTTTTTAATACCCATACCAGACACTATGCCTGACTGTAATCAGATTTTCAGTAAGTATTTCTGAATAAGAAAGTAAGCCAGATAATATTAATAATACACTTGATTATTAGAAATCTTCCATTTATATCTGTTCATTTTTTCCCAAATAGTACCATGAAAGACTGTCAAATGCTTGGAAAAAAAAATCAGATACATTATATCTATAACAATTGTTCTCAACCATGTGAAATTTTGCCCACCAGGAAAAAGATAGTTTGTTACAACTCCGGGAAGTTGAAAGGAATAGAAAGATCTTTCTAGCATCTTGTTGGTTGAAGCCAGGAGCACTGCTAAACATCCCGCAAGACAACTCCTTTTCCCTTCACAAAAAATATCAGATTCAAGGTAATGATAATTCCAAGACTGAGGAATTTTAATCTGTGTCATTTTTGAAATTAGCTGTGGTAGTTGTGTACACATAAAGAATGAAAGAACAAAGGAAGGAAGGAAAGATGTAAAGAAGAGCAGAAGGATGCAAGAAGGAAGAGAGAGACAGAAAAAAGAGAAAGGAAGGAAAGAAGAAAATAAGAAGGGAGGAAGAGGAAATAAGGTATATTTGTTAAGACTTGATCTTTGTTGTTCTTTGTGCTTTTATTCTGTTTTAATAATGACCTCTTCCCTTTTTGTCTAAGTTCTCCCAGGCATCTACTTGACAAAATCTAAAGTGGTGTCTGTCTTTTCTTACGTATTAATCATCTGGCTGGCTCTTAGGACTGAGTTACTTTCAACAAAGTTACTCTGAGATCATTGATAGGTCAGTGATATCAATGCAGGTCTTAGTGTACCTCAGAAAATAATTTGTCTGGTTCAGAATATCCAAAGTTACTCAGAGTACCAAGGGTTCACCTTCTATCTCCTCAAGTATTTGGACTTGGGTTGTCTTCTATCAAAGATGATTCTGCCTTCTCTTGTATGTTAATCATTAAATTTGAAAAGGAAGTTGAAGGTGATGTATTTCTTCTCATTAATTCCTGCATTTGATGGAAATTTCCAAGCCAGTACCTTTTTCCATGAAAGTTCTTCAGATTTTATTTCTCTTCCTCTCTCTTGAATATTTGAAAAGGCATCTCCTTACTATAAGATCTTCTATAACCATACATAAACATTTCTCAACTCTTATTTTAGCACCATATACTATTTCATTTTTATCTCTCAAATCACCAAATGCAGTAACTTGCAAAAATATTTAATAGTGTTCCTAGAATCAAAGAATAAGAGTACAAAGAAAATCAGCCTATGTATATTTTATATATAGATTTGTTAATACTTAATTTTGTACCTTGACATTTCCAACTTAGGTCCTTTTAAAAGAATACAAAACAAAATACTAGAATTTAATTATATTCTTATTAATTTTCAATGTATTTGGTAAGTGGCTTGAATATCCATATTTTATTAATGTGTAATACTTCATATTGATTTATTTCTGCTTCTTAAATATATCATTCTCTTTTCATCTTAAACTTTTTTATTCTCTTTAAATTTTACTCTCTTCCTTAGATGACATCTCTTGAGATTACATGTAACTTTGTTCCACAGAAAGGCACACTGAACACTTGTTTATTATATAAATTTCACTTTTTAATCTTTATTATAACATAGATATTTGCATGTATTTTCATTGTGGAATGCTTTTGAACATTTACATTTTAACTAAGTTTGCCAGTTCTACTTTCAGAAATATTTTGTGTATCATTCTGTGGATATTATCAGGTACCCTATAGAACAGATGCTAAAAGGCCTTCCAGTGACATTTTTCCTGTAAAATATCTCTTTTACCCCAATACTCAGAATGCACATAGAAGGGACAAGTAAATAAATCAAAATGTTAGCATCTATAACTCAGAAGCTTACAACTTAGCATCACACTGCAGTTAGTACTAACCCAGAATGACTTACAGGATTAGTTAGAATGGGAAGACTTAATGGTCAGTGTGGGGCCAGTCTTGCCTGCAAAAGTACAACTTGTAGAGTGATAGGATCACTTTGCTTTGAAGAAGGAAGTGGTGGAAGGTCAAGACCAATGAGTAAGAATGATACACCCAGTGACAAGAATACCTGGAGCTCCATTCAAATAAGTGACAGCAAAAAAAAAAAAAAAAAAGAAGAAGAAATATGATCCTAAGACTTAGGGTAACAGGACAGCAACAGGTACAATGTTCAAGGTAATGTTTCACATGATTGCACAGGAAACAAGAGAAGACAATGTAAAACTGACAGCAGTAAAACCACAGTGGTGGCTTTGAAGTGCTTTAATAAGGATTGGAAGCCCTTACTGGAATTATGGAGGCCATGTTTAGAAAAATAAATTCACTACCAGAAGTCTAAGAAAGGATTATTTTTAAATTGAAATCATTTATATAACTGCAAATAATCAAGAAATTGTGTTAAATGATTTAATGCTGCTACTAAGTCACTTCAGTCGTGTCCAACTCTGTGCAACCCCATAGACAGCAGCCCACCAGGCTCCCCCGTCCCTGGGATTCTCCAGGCAAGAACACTGGAGTGGGTTGCCGTTTCCTTCTCCAATGCATGAAAGTGAAAAGTGAAAGTGAAGTCGCTCAGTTGTGTCCGACTCTTTGTGACCCCATGGACTGCAGCCTTCTAGGCTCCTCCTTCCATAGGATTTTCCAGGCAAGAGTACTGGAGTGGGGTACCGTTGCCGTCAAAGGAAGCAAAATCAAGCTGACCAGTATGGTGCATTGCCAGTGTAGTGATGATTATTTTAACCACAGCAGGCAGACATTGAGAATCCGCAAAAGAAATCAGAACACCAAATTAACGGATGAGTAATTTATCATCAGGTAAATCCCATGGATGGAGGAGCCTGGTAGGCTGCAGTCCATGGGGTCGTGAAAAGTCGGACACGACTGAGCGACTTCACTTTCAATTTTCACTTTTCACTTTCATGCATTGGAGAAGGAAATGGCAACCCACTCCAGAGTTCTTGCCCGGAGAATCCCAGGGACGGCGGAGCCCGGTGGGCTGCGGTCTATGGGGTCGCACAGAATCGGACACGACTGAAGCGACTTAGCAGCAGCAGCAGTGAAATAGGAAATAACATTACAGAGATAAATGAAACTTGGTTACAAGGAATTTTTCATTAAACAAAAAAAACCCATAATGGTTTCCTTCACGCCATTTTGAAGATGTAAGTCCTACATAAGTTTAGAAAGAATGACAATTGTTGAAGAAACAATATTCTTACTAATTTGAAATGATATGAAGTTTGAGCTTTTAATACAATATTGTAAAGTAATTAGCCTCTAATTAAAATAAATAAATTAAAAAAATAGTTAACCTCTGCTAGATGTCATTCCACCATCACTCTTTTATACTCAGGTCAAATCTGACATTTATCATTAATAGATACATTCATTCACTGAAATATTTTTGAGCTGATTACATTGACCCAATTATAAAAGGTTTCTAATAAAATGTCAAGGAATTTTATCATTGTTATCATGACTGATTTTAATAGAATTAAATCTAAATCCCACCTCCCAAAACAACCTGGATAATTTGAATATAGATCTAATCATTATTCTATGAAAGGGAAAATACCTTGGTTTATTATATATATCAGTGAAAAGAAACTGAAATTTAAACTGAATGTTAAAAATTGGCCCCAAGTCCTAAGATCCCTAAATAAGATGTACATTAGATGAATGATGGTGGTATATGCTCAGTTATATAGTCATGCCTGACTTTGTGACCCCATGGACAGTAACCCACCAGGTTTCTCTGTCTATGGGATTCTCCAGGCAAGAATACTGGAGTAGGTTGTCATATCCTCCTCCAGGGGATCTTCCCAACCCAAGAACTGAACTTGCATCTCTTGTGGCTTCCGCCTTTGCACGTGAATTCTTTAACACCAAGCCACCTGGGAAGCTCCAATAATTGATAGATAAATTAGTGTATTTATGGAAAAGAAATGCCAGATTCTAGTAGGAGATTATGTAGGGCTTAGTCATACTTTTGCAATATTTGACTAATAATTTAGTGAAGCATTTACCTCTGTGAACTATTAGAGCATGTGCCCAAATTTGTCTTAGTATATTATCAAAGTCAGAATCTCCATCATTAAAGATTTATTTACAGTGAATCCTGAAAATTCAACCTCTAAAAATCTTCCTCTTAAAACACAAGTATAAATGAAAAAGGAAAATTGTTGAAACTTTAAAAACCATTAGATATATTGGAGAATAGCCAGGGAGTTGAAGAAGGAAGAGCACGTATACTGGGAATGTTCTTAGAGAAAAATGTTGGGGTGGGGGCAGGAGGGGTGGGGTGGGGAGCAAAGTGTAACCAGGCAAATTTATCTGCTTAAATATTTTATCAAAGTTTCATTTTTAGAAGACATTCTTGCCATTAAAAAAAAAATTTATGTATGTGTGAGTGAGCATGTATTTATGTTTGGCCCTAAGAAAGGGTCAAAACTGTAAGTTGAGGGAAAGCACAGGATGGGAGGCTTTGAATAAAATTTCTTTCCTGTCATACTTAAGGAAGCACTCTTCCTAAGATTTTTTATGTGTTTTTAAATACAACTGTCCTGTTCACAAAAAAAAAAAAAAAAAAGATGTGCTGCATTTTTTAAAGTAGTGGTAAACACTAATAGAGTTTTGCCAAGAAAATGCACTGGTCATAACAAACACTCTCTTCCAAAAACACAAGAGAAGACTCTATACATGGACATCATCAGGTGGTCAACACTCAAATCAGATTGATTATATTCTTTGCAGCCAAAGATGGAGAAGCTCTATACAGTCAACAAAAACAAGACCAGGAGCTGACTGTAGCTCAGACCATGAACTCCTTATTACCAAATTCAGACTGAAATTGAAGAAAGTAGGGAAAATCACTAGACCATTCAGGTATGACCTAAATCAAATCCCTTATGATTATACAGTGGAAGTGAGAAATAGATTTAAGGCCCTAGATCTGATAGATAGAGTGCCTGATGAACTGTGGAATGCGGTTCGTGACATTGTACAGGAGACAGGGATCAAGACCATTCCCATAGAAAAGAAATGCAAAAAAGCAAAATGGCTGTCTGGGAAGGCCTTACAAATAGCTGAGAAAAGAAGAGAAGCAAAAAGCAAAGGAGAAAAAGAAAGATATAAACATCTGAATGCAGAGTTCCAAAGAATAGCAAGAAGAGATAAGAAAGCCTTCTTCAGCGATCAATGCAAAGAAATAGAGGTAAATAACAGAATGGGAAAGACAAGGGATCTTTTCAAGAAAATCAGAGATACCAAAGGAACATTTCATGCAAAGATGAGCTCGATAAAGGACAGAAATGATATGGACCTAACAGAAGCAGAAGATATTAAGAAGAGATGGCAAGAATACACAGAAGAACTGTACAAAAAAGATCTTCATGACCCAGATAATCACAATGGTGTGATCACTGACCTAGAGCCAGACATCCTGGAATGTGAAGTCAAGTGGGCCTTAGAAAGCATCACTATGAACAAAGCTATTGGAGGTGATGGAATTCCAGTTGAGCTACTCCAAATCCTGAAAGATGATGCTGTGAAAGTGCTGCACTCAATATGCCAGCAAATTTGGAAAACTCAGCAGTGGTCACAGGACTGGAAAATGTCAGTTTTCATTCCAATCCCAAGGAAAGGCAAGGCCAAAGAATGCTCAAACTACCACACAATTGCACTCATCTCACAAGCTAGTAAAGTAATGCTCAAAATTCTCCAAGCCAGGCTTCAGCAATACGTGAACTGTGAACTTCCTGATTTTCAAGCTGGATTTAGAAAAGGCAGAGGAACCAGAGATCAAATTGCCAACATTCGCTGGATCATAGAAAAAGCAAGAGAGTTCCAGAAAAACATCTATTTCTGCTTTATTGACCATGCCAAAGCCTTTGGCTCTGTGGATCACAATAAACTGTGGAAAATTCTGAAAGCGATGGGAAAACCAGACCACCTGATCTGCCTCTTGAGAAATTTGTATGCAGGTCAGGAAGCAACAGTTAGAACTGGACATGGAACAACAGACTGGTTCCAAATAGGAAAGGGGGTTCGTCAAGGCTGTGTATTGTCACCCTGTTTATTTAACTTATATGCAGAGTACATCATGAGAAACGCTGGACTGGAAGAAACACAAGCTGAAATCAAGATTGCCGGGAGAAACATCAATCACCTCAGATATGCAGAAGACACCACCCTTATGGCAGAAAGTGAAGAGGAACTCAAAAGCCTCTTGATGAAAGTGAAAGAGGAGAGTGAAAAAGTTGGCTTAAAGCTCAACATTCAGAAAACGAAGATCATGGCATCCGGTCCCACCACTTCATGGGAAATAGATGGGGAAACAGTGGAAACAGTGTCAGACTTTATTTTTCTGGGCTCCAAAATCACTACAGATGGTGACTGCAGCCATAAAATTAAAAGACGCTTACTCCTTGGAAGGAAAGTTATGACCAATCCAGATAGCATATTCAAAAGCAGAGACATTACTTTGTCAACAAAGGTCCGTCTAGTCAAGGCTATGGTTTTTCCTGTGGTCATGTATGGATGTTAGAGTTGGACTGTGAAGAAGGCTGAGTGGTGAAGAATTGATGCTTTTGAACTGTGGTGTTGGAGAAGACTCTTGAGAGTCCCTTGGACTGCAAGGAGATCCAACCAGTCCATTCTAAAGGAGATCAGCCCTGGGATTTCTTTGGAAGGAATGATGCTAAAGCTGAAACTCCAGTACTTTGGCCACCTCATGGGAAGAGTTGACTCATTGGAAAAGACTTTGATGCTGGGAGGGTTTGGGGGCAGGAGGAGAAGCGGATGACAGAGGATGAGATGGCTGGATGGCATCATTGACCTGATGGACGTGAGTCTCAGTGAACTCCGGGAGTTGTTGATTGACAGGGAGACGTGGCGTGCTGCAATTCATGGGGTTGCAAGAGTTGGACACGACTGAGCAACTGATCTGGACTGAACTGAACTGATGTATATATTCCACCAATTGCTTTACAAAATATGTAATGCATCTTAAGGGGCTGGTTCCATTTTACTGACATATTTTCTGAATTCTGCTTTTTCTACCTCACTATCTGCTTCTGTTCTATCTTAAAATTCACCCCCAACATGAGGAAATATTTTGACTTTTTCTTGTGAAGCCCTAGAAGAGCCAAATTTCCACCCGCCATCCACCTGTGGCTATTGCTCTCAATTCTAGTTGGAATCTGGGATTCAAGCTTTTAAAAATGGATTACATGAATGATTTAATTTCTATGTGAGGTCTTATTACTGTTTCTTGTTCCAAGGGATCAGTTTACCAGTCTGACACATCAAGACAATATAGTATAATGATATTTACATTACTTAAGACAGCAAAGTTTGCAAGTGATGGAAAATCAACTCAGCCTAGTTTAATCAAGATTATACTGACAGTGTACACCCCCCAATTATTTAAATTAATATGTATATGTACGTATATATATATATATACACACACACACACACATATTTGTATGTAAAGACATAGAGCAGGGTTGTAGCTTGACTTCAAAAGAACTGCAGAGACAATCTTCAAATCTAATTCTCTATTTTATGCTTCTTTTTGGATATTGGTTCATCACTGCAGATTATTGGTTCACTGCAGATTATTTACTTTATCAGGCAGAAACCAGAGTCAACAACTAGAGTGTAATCTTAAATCTAAAATTCCAAAAAGTAATTGTTTCTTTGCCCCACCTCCTCCTGCTGTTTCCTTCTTCCTTTCTTCTTTCTCCTTCTCCCCAACTTCTTCCTTCTCCTTCTCCTTTTCTTTCTTCTCTTTTGACGGCTTTGCCCAAAAAGCAACTCCACGAGAAAAATATGGAAGAGCTAAGAAGAAAAAAATTGCTGAGAAAGATGAGCTTGCTTTTGTAAAATGAAGTGTTCTGGAAAAAACAACAATTTACTAAAGATTGTCAAGCATTAACCACACTGGAATAATAAAGACTTTATCTCATAGAACATTTATATAAATGTCCAACTTAAAATCTGGAATGGAAAATAATATAGAGATATGCAATTATTACCAGATTTGCGAGAAGACTATCTTTCAATACAGAGATCATATTGTTCAGTCACTAAGTCACGTCTGACTTTGCAACTCCATGGGTTGCAGCATGCTAGGCACCTCTGTTCTCCACTGTCTCTAGGAGTTTGTTCAAATTAATGTTTATTGAATCAGTGATATTGCCTAACTGTCTCATCCTTTGCTTCCTTCTTCTCCTTTTGCTTTCAATCTTTCCAAGTATCAGGGTCTTTTACAATGAGTCAGCTCTTCTCATCAGGTAGCCAACGTATTGGAGCTTCAGCCTCAGCATCTGTCTTTCCAATGAATAATCAGGGTTTATTTCCTTTAAGATTGACTGATTTGATCTCCTTGCTGTCCAAGGGATTCTCAAGAGTCTTCACCAGAAGCACAATTCAAAAGCATCAATTCTTTGGTGTTCAACTTTATTTATGGTCCAACTCTCACATCCGTACATGACTACTGGAAAAACTAAAGCTTTGACGATATGGACATTTGTTGGCAAAGTTATTTGTCTCTACTTTCTCTTAATTTTTAACTAATTTATTTATTTGAATTGGAGGATAATTGCTTTACAATAATTTGATGGATTTTGCCATACATCAACATGATTCAGCCACAGGTATACATTTGTTACTCCCATGCTAAATCTCTCTCCCATCTCTTTCCCCACTCTATCCCTTTGGGTTGCCCAGGAGCACCATGCTTTTTAATATGCTGTCTAGATTTGTCATTGCTTTTCTTCCAAGGAGCAAGTATATTTTAATTTCATGCTTGCAGTCACCACCTATGGTGATATTGGAACCAAAGAAAATAAAATCTGTCACACCTTTCACTTTTTCAAACCCTTCTGTGTCTTTCAATATCTTAACATTTAAATATTACATGTATGCATACTTCCCAGGTGGTGCTTGTGGTAAAGAATCTACCTGCCAATGCAGGAGACATAAGAGACACAGGTTTGATCCCTGGGTCAGGGAGATCCCCTGGAGGAGGTCAAGGCAATCCACTCCAGTATTCTTGTCTGGAGAATCCTCATGGACAGAGGGGCCTGATGGGCTACAGTCCATAGGGTCTCAAGAAGTGGAACACAACTGAAGCGACTTAGCATGCAGCATATGTATCAGATCAGATGAGATCAGTCACTCAGTCATGTCCGACTCTTTGCGACCCCATGAATCTCAGCACGCCAGGCCTCCCTGTCCATCACCAAATCCCGGAGTTCACAGAGACTCATGTCCATCAAGTCAGTGATGCCATCCAGCCATCTCATCCTCTGTTATCCCCTTCTCCTCCTGCCCCCAATCCCTCCCAGCTTCAGAGTCTTTTCCAATGAGTCAACTCTTCGCATGAGGTAGCCAAAGTACTGGAGTTTCAGCTTTAACATCATTCCTTCCAAAGAAATCCCAGGGCTGATCTCCTGCAGAATGGACTGGTTGGATCTCCTTGCAGTCCAAGGGACTCTCAAGAGCCTTCTCCAACACCACAGTTCAAAAGCATCAATTCTTTGGTGCTCAGCCTTCTTCACAGTCCAACTCTCACATCCATACATGACCACAGGAAAAACCATAGCCTTGACTAGACGAACCTTTGTTGGCAAAGTAATGTCTCTGCTTTTGAATATGCTATCTAGGTTGGTCAAAACTTTCCTTCCAAGGAGTAAGCATCTTTTAATTTCATGGCTGCAGTCACCATCTGCAGTGTTTTGGAGCCCAGAAAAATAAAGTCTGACACTGTTTCCACTGTTTCCACATCTATTTCCCATGAAGTGGTGGGACCGGATGCCATGATCTTCATTTTCTAAATGTTGAGCTTTAAGCCAACTTTTCACTCTCCACTTTCACTTTCACCAAGAGGCTTTTGAGTTCCTCTTCACTTTCTGCCATAAGGGTGGTGTCATCTGCATATCTGAGGTGATTGATGTTTCTCCCGGCAATCTTGATTCCAGCTTGTGTTTCTTCCAGTCCAGCGTTTCTCATGATGTACTCTGCATATAAGTTAAATAAACAGGGTGACAATATACAGCTTTGATGAACCCCTTTTCCTATTTGGAACCAGTCTGTTGTTCCATGTCCAGTTCTAACTGTTGCTTCCTGACCTGCATACAAATTTCTCAAGAGGCAGATCAGGTGGTCTGGTATTCCCATCTCTTTCAGAATTTTCCACAGTTTATTGTGATCCACACAGTCAAAGGCTTTGGCATAGTCAATAAAACAGAAATAGATATAGAACAGATCAAATATTGTTTGTGTTCTTTAAATTTTAACTAAGAAAATTAAATCATTCAACTAATTTAAAGCAGAGAGAACTTAATAAAGAAAATTGGTTGTACTGGCAATGGAAAAACTGAGTAAGAAAATGAAGACAAAGGTATGTTGCAGATATAATCAACAGCAAGGAAACACTCGTGCTTTTTGACTGAGTGCCGAAGAATTGATGCTTTTGAACTGTGGTGTTGGAGAAGACTCTTGAGAGTCCCTTCGACTGCAAGGAGATCCAACCAGTCCATTCTAAAGGAGATCAGTTCTGGATGTTCTGTGGAAGGAATGATACTAAAGCTGAAACTCCAGCTTTACTTTGGTCACCTCATGCAAACCGTTGGCTCATTGGAAAAGACTCTGATGCTGGGAGGGATTGGGGGCAGGAGGAGAAGGGGACGACAGGGGATGAGATGCCTGGATGGCATCACTGACTCGATGGATGTGAGTCTGAGTGAACTCTGGGAGTTGATGATGGACAGGGAGGCCTGGCTTGCTGCGATTCATGGGGTCGCAAAGAGTCAGACATGACTGAATTGAACTGAACTGAACTGAACAGAGAAAAGTGCCATGCTATCTGTGTTCAGGGGAAAAAAGTTTAATCTGAAACAACTGGATTCAGGCAGTGGGAGTTAGAACTCCAGAGAGATACAGGCATTGATGGAGTTAACACTGGCAGAATGACAAAATTTCTGGCAAAGTGGAAGAAATAGTTTGCCTTCTTTTCTCTCATTGCTGTCTCCCTCCATGGTCTTCCACTGGCCAGAATTAGAGGTCTGCTCTCTTGAGAACTTAGGAAATGAACCCCTTGAAGGTCAAGAACCTTATGCTACAAGCAGAGAAAGCAAATAGTGAGGGATTGATCTTAAGGGAGTGTATTTCTGTTTTCCTTTTCAGAATGAATTTGTAATAGAATTGCTTTACTACCTTTCTTTTTTTTTTTTTTTTCTATTTAGCTTGCTTTTACTGCGAGATTATTGTAATATCATCCAAAGTATACTAAATACTGTCTATTTCTGACTTCCAAGAAAATAAAATGTTGTTTATACATGTAAAGTGTTAAAACAGTCTATTTATATACATTTATCAGATTTGTTCAAGTTGTATTTATTTTTTCCATTTATGAATCATATTATTTCAGGAAAAAATCATTTGTCCTTGGTATGCTCAAGGTTCTAGAAGTTCGCAATGGTGGCAACCAAAAATGAACAGATTGAGTGTGTACAAGGTATAAAGATATGTACTGGAAGGTGACATACAAAGAAATGAGTATTGAAAACATGACAATCCTTGAGGATAGAAGAAGAATCTAAACAGCAATGCTGTTCTACTTGATGTTTGTTTTCTCTCCCTGAGGCTGAATAATTTTCCTGCTGATGTGTTCAGTGAAAAAGATAACAATAATCCTTCCAGGATTTTTTCATTTATAATACAGAATGTTTGCTTACCAGTTATTCCCTATCTAAATTGTTCTGATATGAGAAATGCATGTCATAGTTACTGTTTCCCTTTAAACATGGGTTCAGTTTAATACTCTGTCCTCTTTTCCAGCAAAATACTTCTTACTAACCTAGCTTGCATAAAAAGAGAGGGTTGTGTTTCTTTTCTTTGTTTTAAATTTTTGTGAGTTTTTACCACATGGAGGATGAATGGCCAGCAATAATGAAATATTTTTTCTTCTTCAAACTTTGAACAGTGCAAATATTGTGTCTGAATTGAGAAAGAAAAATGTAGCTTTTTGCCTCTTCAGTTTCCCCACTGCCTCCCAGTAGTTTTAAATGTAGAACTCACTCTTTCTTCTAACCTACCCCTTCCTCTCATATTATTCCATATCTCTTTACTATGTTTTATTTCTTCACAGTATCTAATGTAATTTACTTTATCTTATTTGTTTATCTGTTTCTATTGTGTTTCTATCCTGCCCCAGAGAACTGTGTGCTCCTTGAAATTAAAGGATTTTTCTTGCCTGTTATTCTATTTCCCCATCTCCCAGGCCTAGAACAATACAATACATTCTACATTCTCTTTAAATATTCATTGGCTGATTGACAAGGAGCATGTCATAAGAGCTCCATATATAGCAAGGGTAAGTATTAATCTATTGTTTAATATTCTACTAGTTCAAGAGATTCATAAAAATAAGGACTTGGCTTGAATTAATTGCATAATGTACCAGGAATGAACAATGACTAACATATCATGAGTATTCATCAGGTGGTTACTGAGTGAGAGACTGCATGAATGAGTAATAATCGACTAAGCCTTTTCCAAACATTCACTGATTTACTGATTGATTCATTCCACAAATATTTGAGTGCCAGCATCTGTCTAGACACAGAGCTACACCAATTAATAAAAAAAAATTATCTGCTCTCATGTATCTTACAAATAGATTTTAGAAAAAAGAAACAGCTAGAAGGTTTATTAATAATATTATAACTGTCCTATGAACTGATCACAAAATGGTAGTCATTCATGTGTTTTTTTTTTCCCCCGCTTGCGTGTATGTGCTTCTGATTAATATATTTTTTCTTTTTTTAAATTTATTTATTTTTTAATTGAAATAAAATTGCTTTACAGAATTTGGGTGTTTTCCATCAAACTTCAATATGAATCGGCCTTAGGTATACATATCCCCTCCTTTTTGAACCTCCCTCCCATCTCCCTAACCATTCCACTCCTCTAGATTGATACAGAGCCCCTGTTTGAGTTTCTTGAGACATACAGCAAATTCCCATTGGTTATCTATTTTATGTATGGTAATGTAAGTTTCCGTGTTACTCTTTCCATATATCTCACCTTCTCCTCCCCTCTCCCCATGTTCATAAGACTTAAGACTCTATGTCTGTTTTTCCATTGCTGCCCTGCAAATAAATTCTTCAGTACCACTTTTTTTTTTTTTTTAACCTCTATTAGAAGGTATGAATATTCATTTGAAATTTGGTCAGAAGTTCCTAAATTTGAGGCCAAAGATTTTGGCAGCCCAGTGAACAGGAGATATTATTCTCTGGGTAAATGTTTTCTTGGGTAGAACACTGCTAAGGTCAGGTACAGCATTGCCTTATCAAATTGTGGGCCATGAGCCATTTAGCAAGTAATAAAACCCATTTGATTTTGATTTATCATTGATCATTTATTTAGAAATAAAATACTAGAATAAAACACAGACTATAGTAGAATAAAACAGGAAAAATAGAAAATTCAGAATGCAGACACTTGAATATTTACTTGTAAAAGGTTAGTATTACCCAATACATGTATTTAAGTGTGTTTGTGTACCTTTGAATTTTTGTACTATCTCATTAGGTTAGACAGTTTTTGTTATAGGCTTAATTAAAAAAAAAAAGAAAAGAAATAAAGAAAAAAGACTGCAGCCATTAGCTGCTAGAGAAACAAAAATAGAGTCCAAACTCTTAAGATAAAGCATGGGCAGCTTAACAAAGTTAGAAGGATTAGTAGCCTTGGAGGTGGGAGTGGCTTGAGTGAATCTCTCATCTACACAGAAAAAAATATCCAAATGTAAGAAAATGAAGGATTGATGGCTAGTCTTATGAGAGGGCAAAACAAGGAGATGCCTAAATATGGCACGTGTATGGGCAAGTGCATGAACAAGCTGGTGGTGGATTGAGGTATGGTGAGATGGAGATGTCCAGTGGGACTTGCTGGTTTACAAAGGAGAATATAAGGATAAGTGATTATTTTAATATGGTAGGGTCTGTGAGGGGTGTTCACATCTTGAACCAGTCCTGCTGAATTGCAGTTTCAAATACATAAAATAAAGGATAAATTATAGAATAAAGTGAAGCAAAAGTTTCCTGTACTATGAAACGGGGGTGAGAAACTGCTGAGACTCCAAGAAAACTAGTTTGCATAGAATGTAATGAGCTCAGAGTCTGCTTGAGGTTAGGACTAATCTGAGCTTTCTGCATTTGTAGAAGGTTCTCTGTATGTTTCACCAGGAAAGGCTTGATAAGCCTGAGAAGCTAGAAACAAATTAAGAACTGGAATTCAGTGTTACCAAATTTTATTTACTAACATTTCAAATGAGAGCAAGAAGGTTTGACTTAATTTCCTCTGGGACTCCTGAGAGCATCAACTGAGATAACATATGTACAAACACTGGCTGTTTTAGGATTGGATATTGTTGTTCTTATTATTTCTAGTAGGTGAGTGTGCTAACATACAGCAAAGGTTGGAGACATAGCTTTAGACCAGGAGAGTAAAGCCCTGACTGATGCAAGATGATAGAGAGGAAGGTTGTAACAGAACAAGCCTTCAGTCCTGGAGACTGTTAAAATGATGACAATGATAATAAGGGCAGAAGAAGAGAGCATTTAGTTGAAGGGAATTATTTTTTCTAATTGCTTCAGGTTCTCAAAGATAAATAGACATAAGAGATCTGTGTCTTTCTTATATTTGATGGCCATATTTCAGTTTACAATTTTTCTGTCCATTTAAATACGCCAACTCAGTTTCCTGGCTCTTATTTATTTCTTCTAGACTTGGTTACTTTGCTATTAATCTAAGAATTTTTAATTCTCTTTATTTTTAATTACAATTGTCTTCAGTATATGGAGAAACCATAGTTTAGCCTTAGGGAAGAAATAGTGATGTTTTTCTTAAAAATTTATCATAAGCAATTTATCTTAAAAGGGATGTATAAATGGATATGAGAGGCCAAAGTGAAGAACTGTCACTTTTTATTTGGATGCCTAAAGGTAGCAATGAATGCTTTAAAAAAATCTAAGATGGAGGATTTGTCTTTGTCTTTTCTTTGCTGTAAGCTACTTGAGGATTAACATGCCATTTTAGTCATTCATTTAAGTATAGGCCATGACCAAGGGAATGAATTGCACCTACCAAATATGTGTTGAATTTAGTTAAGTGGATGTGGCAAAATTGTCCTACGAAGGTTTAAAATTTGTATTTTTTTCCTAAAATGTTCAAAATCAGAAAAATATTTTTGGACATTCATGCTTAATAAATCAAACTGTGACTGCCTTGCTTTATATTCCATAGACATGAATAAAGTAGTTCTAAACTGAATGTTAGCCCATGAAGTCAGCATCTGTTTAACAATTAAATATTTGGTAAAGATGACTTTCAACCATACAAAAGAGAGTCACACTGGCCTTTTCAGGGTGTTACTGCTTCCAAATGTAGATCATGTGCTGCCAAAACAAGATGAAGCCAACACCTATTTGGACAAAGGTCATGACACTTGGGATAAATCACTTTAAAATAACCCTTACCTTTATATGGTATATAATGAAATAAAAAATCTTCTCATATTTTCTTCAAGTTTTAAATTCAAAGTTAGTAATAGTTTAAATGTTAATTTTGTGGGTTGCTATAAGTAACTTTCTAAATTTGGCTTTCTTAGATCTTAAAACTTCTTTTGCTCTGACAAATATAAAAGCTTAATAGTTATTTCTTTGGAAAATGTCCAATCCTACTTAAAATCTATTAAGATTTTAAAATAGAAATTTATAAATTTATCATCTTAACAATGTAGTATTATTAAACAAAAATCCTCAAAGATTTAAATCCAACTGAAACTTCAAAGTTTCCAGTCTGAAGAAGAGATCAGCTTAGGTCATTTTTGAGGTCCTCAGTGGAACACATTTATTCACTTTATTATACAGATCATTTATCATCCAGAATAGTACTTCTCTCAGAATATCGCAGTGACACAAAAAGGAACTTAATTTTGTAGAGTCATGAGACCTACTTAGAACTCCATCACATCTTTGAACCCCTGATGGAAATCTGAATGAAATCTCCTTTCTGGGACACTGCATTTAGCAAGCTACAGCACTAGCACATTTATGTGGGTCTCAAACTGTGCACTCTAAAGAAGTTTTGTTCCAGCAGTGATTGCATTAAAATCCTCTTGAGGATTAATAATTTGGAGAAAAATAAAAAAGTCACGCTATGATTTTTGCATACAGGACAGCAACCCAAGGAAAACTTAATTTAAAACATTTCTCTGTGGATCAGAACATAAAGTTTGGTTATTTATATCATATAAGAAGAATTCAAAACCAAAACTTCACATATTTTGTTCCTTTACTTCAATAAATAGCGCTTTGTGTAGAATAATTACTTCTGCAAAAATAATGTAAGAAATACATTACTGTTTTTTAAAATACATATATATTCTATTATTATATACAGGTAATAATAAAACTGATGAGGATTCTAACATTTGGAAAACTCAGGTCAAAAATATTACACTTCAAAACACAATGACATTTTATATATTAAACCCACTTTATATCTTAAAATTATATGTCAGTGTATTTCTTATTAGACCAGTTTTAGAAAAGGCAGAGGAACAAGAGATCAAATTGCCAACATCTGCTGGATCATCAAAAAGCAAGAGAGTTCCAGAAAAAACATCTATATCTGCTTTATTGACTATGTCAAAACCTTTGACTGTGTGAATCACAATAAACTGTGGAAAATTCTGAAAGAGATGGGAATACCAGACCACCTGACCTTCCTCTTGAGAAACCTGTATGCAGGTCAGGAAACAGTAGTTAGAACTGGACATGGAACAACAGACTGATTCCAAATAGGAAAAGGAGTACGTTAAGGCTGTATGTTGTCGCCCTGCTTATTTAACTTATATGCAGAGTACATCATGAAAAATGCTGGGCTGGAGGAAGCACAAGCTGGAATCAAGCTTAACGGGAGAAATATCAATAACCTCAGATATGCAGATGACACCACCCTTACGGCAGAAAGTGAAGAAGAACTAAAGAGCCTCTTGATGAAAGTGAAAGAGGAGAGTGAAAGGGTGGCTTAAAGTTCAATATTCAGAAAACGAAGATCATGGCATCTGGTCCCATCACTTCATGGCAATTAGATGTGGAAACAGTGGAAACAGTGTCAGACTTTATTTTTCTGGGCTCCAAAATCACTGCAGATGGTGACTGAAGCTATGAAATTAAAAGATGCTTACTCCTTGGAAGGAAAGCATGACCTAGACAGCATATTCAAAAGCAGAGACATTACTTTGCCAACAATGGTCCATCTAGTCAAGGCTATTGTTTTTCCAGTGGTCATGTATGGATGTGAGAGTTGGACTGTGAAGAAAGCTGAGTACCGAAGAATTGATGCTTTTGAACTATGGTGCTGGAGAAGACTCTTGAGAGTCCCTTGGACTGCAAGGAGATCCAACCAGTCCATCCTAAAGGAGATTAGTCCTGGGTGTTCATTGGTAGGACTGATTTTGAAGCTGAAACTCCAATACTTTAGCCCCCTGATGTGAAGAGCTGATTCATTGGAAAAGACCCTGATGCTGGGAAAGATTGAGGTCAGGAGAAGAAAGGGATGACAGAGAATGAGATAGTTGGATGGCATCACTGACTCATTGGATATGGGTTTGGGTGGACTCTGGGAGCTGGTGATGGTCAGGGAGGCCTGGCATTCTGCAGTTCATGGGGTTGCAAAGAGTTGGACATGACTGAGTGACTGAACTGAACTGGTCTGAGTACACATTACAATAACTGCAAGCAAAGTTTGAATGGCTAATACTTTTCCTGCCTTCAAAAATATATCTGGGGGAGTAATACATTGGAATATTAAACTAGGTCCTTTTCCAAATATTACAATGTACCCCTTGTTTTCCACCAAAATAGTTAATTTCAAAAGCCAAGGCTAGAAATTTGGATTTAATAATTTAATTGTTAATTTTAAAACAAAGATTAAGCATAGATTAAGAGTCAAAGAGACACTGATGTATAGAACAGGCTTATGGACTCTGTGGGAGAGGGAGAGGGTGGGAAGATTTGGGAGAATGGCATTGAAACATGTGAAATGTCATGTATGAAACGAGATGCCAGTCCAGGTTCAATGCACGATGCTGGATGCTTGGGGCTGGTGCACTGGGACGACCCAGAGGGATGGTATGGGGAGGGAGGAGGGAGGAGGTTTCAGGATGGGGAACACATGAGAAATAAAGGAATAAAAAATTTAAAAAAGAAAAAAAAAAAGGAGTCAAAACTAAACTGGGCTAAAAAAGGTGCTTTTGATTGAGAAAAAGAAAATGCTATAATCAGCGGCTAAGAACTTTACTCCTACTTGATCTAAGAAAGAGTGGTGTTAGAAAATCTAGGTAATTTGGGCAATTGAGAGTACGGTTCTTTTCCTGAGCCCTTCAGCACTCAAGTCTCCAAGTGTCCTTTTACCAATGTGATAGGAGATGAGCAGACATATCTTTGTGAATTGTCTGCACAAGTGCATTTAAGGCAGCCTACAAATTTTTTTTCTAATTCCAGTGTGTTTTTCATGCACTCTGTCCAAGGTCTAAGAGTACCTTGGACAGAGTGCCAAGAACCAGTCAGCTTGATATGTTTTGCTGTCTGGTTGAGGTGGAAACAGGTGTGAAATACACCAGCCTCTAAAGATCAGCTACATAAGTAGGTCTATCTGTGTAAATCAGTGACATTAGATGTTAATACTCCCGCAAATATAAGAGAAATATCAGTAACCTCAGATATGCAGATGACACCACCCTTATGGCAGAAAGTGAAGAGGAACTCAAAAGCCTCTTGATGAAGGTGAAAGAGGAGAGTGAAAAAGTTGGCTTAAAACTCAACATTCAGAAAACGAAGATCGTGGCATCCGGTCCCATCACTTCATGGGAAATAGATGGGGAAACAGTGCCAGATTTTATTTTTCTGGGCTCAAAAATCACTGTAGATTGTGACTGCAGTCATGAAATTAAAGGACACTTACTCCTTGGAAAGAAAGTTATGACCAACCTAGATAGCATATTCAAAAGCAGAGACATTACTTTGCCAACAAAGGTTCATCTAGTCAAGGCTATGGTTTTTCCTGTGGTCATGTATGGATGTGAGAGTTGGACTGTGAAGAAAGCTAAGTGCCAAAGAATTGATGCTTTTGAACTGTGGTGTTGGAGAAGACTCTTGAGAGTCCTTTGGACTGCAAGGACATCCAACCAGTCCATTCTGAAGGAGATCAGCCCTGGGATTACTTTGGAAGGAATGATGTTAAAGCTGAAACTACAGTACTCTAGCCAGATCATGCGAAGAGTTGACTCATTGGAAAAGACCCTGATGCTGGGAGGGATTGGGGGCAGGAGGAGAAAGGGACGACAGAGGATGAGATGGCTGGATGGCATTACTGACTCGATGGACGTGAGTCTGAATGAACTCCGGGAGTTGGTGATGGACGGGGAGTTCTGGCGTGCTGCGATTCATGGGGTCGCAAAGAGTCAGACATGACTGAGTGACTGAACTGAACTGAACTGAACTGAAACAGAAGTAGTCTTCCAATGTCTCAAGCCCTTGCAACCTTGACACAACTACAGGAAATTAACGCAAGTGGAGAGAGATGGGAAGAAGCTCAGATCAGATCAGTCCCTCAGTCGTGTCTGACTCTTTGAGACCCGATGAATCGCAGCACGCCAGGCCTCCCTGTCCATCACCAACTCCCGGAGTTCACGTCCATCGAGTCAGTGATGCCATCCAGCCATCTCATCCTCCGTCGTCCCCTTCTCCTCCTGCCCCCAATCCCTCCCAGCATCAGGGTCTTTTCCAATGAGTCAACTCTTCGTATGAGGTGGCCAAAGTACTGGAGTTTCAGCTTTAGCATCATTCCTTCCAAAGAAGTCCCAGGGCTGATCTCCTTCAGAATCGACTGGTTTGATCTCCTTGCAGTCCAAGGGACTCTTTCAAGAGTCTTCTCCAACAACACAGTTCAAAAGCATCAATTCTTCAGTGCTCAGCTTTCTTCACAGTCCAACTCTCACATCCATACATGACCACAGGAAAAACCATAGCCTTAACTAGACGAACCTTTGTTGGCAAAGTAATATCTCTGCTTTAGAATATGCTATCTAGGTTGGTCGTAACTTTCCTTCTAAGGAGTAAGCGTCTTTTAACTTCATGGCTGCAGTCACCATCTGCAGTGATTGTGCAGCCCAGAAAAATAAAGTCTGACACTGTTTCCCCATCTATTTCCCATGAAGTGGTGGGACCGGATGCCACGATCTTCATTTTCTGAATGTTGAGCTTTAAGCCAACTTTTTCACTCTCCACTTTCACTTTCATCAAGAGGCTTTTGAGTTCCTCTTCACTTTGTGCCATAAGGGTGGTGTCATCTGCATATCTGAGGTGATTGATATTTCTCCCGGCAATCCTGATTCCAGCTTGTGTTTCTTCCAGTCCAGCGTTTCTCATGATGTACTCTGCATATAAGTTAAATAAACAGGGTGACAATATACAGCCTTGACGAACCCCTTTTCCTATTTGGAACCAGTCTGTTGTTCCATGTCCAGTTCTAACTGTTGCTTCCTGACCTTCATACAAATTTCTCAAGAGGCAGATCAGGTGGTATGGTATTCCCATCTCTTTTAGAATTTTCCACAGTTTATTGTGATCCACAAAATCAAAGGCTTTGGCATAGTCAATAAAGCAGAAATACATATTTTCCTGGAACTCTCTTGCTTTTTCTGTGATCCAGCGAATGTTGGCAATTTGATCTCTGGTTCCGCTGCCTTTTCTAAAACCAGCTTGAACATCAGGAAGTTCACAGTTCACATATTGCTGAAGCCTGGCTTAGAGAATTTTGAGCATTACTTTACTAGCGTGTGAGATGAGTGCAATTGTGTGGTAGTTTGAGCATTCTTTGGCATTGCCTTTCCTTGGTTTTGGAATGAAAACTGACCTTTTCTAGTCCTGTGGCCACTGCTGAGTTTTCCAAATTTGCGGCATATTGAGTGCAGCACTTTCACAGCATCGTCTTTCAGTATTTGGAATACTTCCACTGGAATTCCATCACCTCCACTAGCTTTGTTCATAGTGATTCTTTCTAAGGCCCACTTGACTTCACATTCCAGGATGTCTGGCTGTAGGTCAGTGATCACACCGTCATGATTATCTGGGTCGTGAAGATCTTTTTTGTACAGTTCTTCTGTGTATTCTTGCCATCTCTTCTTAATATCTTCTGCTTCTGTTAGGTCCATACCATTTCTTCCTTTATCGAGCTCATCTTTGCATGAAATGTTCCTTTGGTATCTCTGATTTTCTTGAAGAGATCCCTAGTCTTTCCCATTCTGTTTTTTTCCTCTATTTCTTTGCATTGATCACTGAAGAAGTCTTTCTCATCTCTTCTTGCTATTCTTTGGAACTCTGCATTCAGATGTTTATATCTTTCCTTTTCTCAATTGCTTTTTACTTCTCTTCTTTTCACAGCTATTTGTAAGGCCTCCCTAGACAGCCATTTTGCTTTTTTGCATTTCTTTTCCATGGGGATGGTCTTGATCCCTGTCTCCTGTACAATGTCGTGAACCTCATTCCATAGTTCATCAGGCACTCGATCTATCAGATCTAGGGCCTTAAATCTATTTCTCACTTCCACTGTATAATCATAAGGGATTTGATTTAGGTCATACCTGAATGGTCTAGTGGTTTTCCCTACTTTCTTCAATTTAAGTCTGAATTTGGTAATAAGGAGTTCATGGTCTGAGCCACAGTCAGCTCCTTGTCTTGTTTTTGCTGACTGTATAGAGCGTCTTCATCTTTGGCTGCAAAAAATATAATCAATATGATTTTAGTGTTGACCATCTGGTGATGTCCATGTATAGAGTCTTCTCTTGTGTTGTTGGAAGTGGGTATTTGTTATGACCAGTGCATTTTCTTGGCAAAACTCTATCAGTCTTTGCCCTGCTTCATTCTGTATTCCAAGGCCAAATTTGCCTGTTACTCCAGATGTTTCTTGACTTCCTACTTTTGCATTCCAGTCCCCTATAATGAAAAGGACATCTTTTTTGGATGTTAGTTCTAAAAGGTCTTGTAGGTCTTCATAGAACCGTTCAACTTCAGCTTCTTCAGCGTCACAGGTTGGGGCATAGACTTGAATTACTCGGATATTGAATGATTTGCCTTGGAAATGAACAGAGATCATTCTGTCATTTTTGAGATTGCATCCAAATACTGCATTTCAGACTCTTTTGTTGACCATGATGGCCACTCCATTTCTTCTGAGGGATTCCTGCCTGCAGTAGTAGATGTAATGGTCATCTGAGTTAAATTCACCCATTCCAGTCCATTTCAGTTCGCTGATTCCTAGAATGTCGACATCCACTCTTGCCATCTCTTATTTGACCACTTCCAATTTGCCTTGATTCATGGACCTGACATTTCAGGTTCCTATGCAATATTGCTCTTTACAGCATCAGACCTTGCTTCTATCATCAGTCACATCCACAGCTGGGTATTGTTTTTGCTTTGGCTCCATCTCTTCATTCTTTCTGGAGTTATTTCTCCACTGATCTCCAGTAGCATATTGGACACCTATTGACCTGGGGAGTTTCTCTTTCAGTATCCTATCATTTTGCCTTTTCATACTGTTCATGGGGTTCTCAAGGCAAGAATACTGAAGTGGTTTGCCATACCCTTCTCCAGTGGACCACATTCTGCCAAATCTCTCCACCATGACCCAACCATCCTGGGTTGCCCCACAGGCATGGCTTAGTTTCATTGAGTTAGACAAGGCTGTGGTCCTAGTGTGATTAGATTGACTAGTTTTCTGTGAGTATGGTTTCAGTGTGTTTGCCCTCTGATGCCCTCTTGCAACACCTACCGTCTTACTTGGGTTTCTCTTACATTGGGCGAGGGGTATCTCTTCACGCTGTTCCAGCAAAGCGCAGTCATTGCTCATTACCTTGGATGAGGGGTATCTCCTCACCGCTGCCCTTCCTGACCTTCAACGTGGGATAGCTCCTCTAGGCCCTCTTGCTCCCAGGCAGCCACAGCTCCTTGGAGGTGGGGTTGGTCCTCCGGGTCACCGCCCCTGGCCTTGGTCATGGGGTTGCTCCTCCCCGCCACCGCCCTTGGCCTCGGCCGTAGGGGCGTGGGGTAGCTCCTCCTGCCCGCCACCCCTGGCCTCGAGCTTGGGACGTGGGGTATCTCCTCCCCGCCGCCGCACTTGACCTCTGACGCGGGGTAACTCCTCTCGTCGCTGCCCCTGACCTTGGATGCTGGGTATCTCCTCTCGGCCGCCCCCGCTGACCTCGGACGCGGGGTAGCTCCTCTCGGCCGTTTCTGCACCATCATAGTCTGGTACTCTGGGCCGCTGCCCCTGGCCTTGTACGTGGGGTAACTCCTCTTGGCCGCCGCTCTTCGGGCATGGGGTCCTCCCGGCTTCTGCCCCTGACCTCGGATGTGGGGTGGCTCCTCTCAGCCGCGCTTTGGTGCGTTGACTGAAAATCAATATTTTCTTTGTGCAGAGGTTCATAAACAAAACATGTTGCATTTTTAAAAGGTGACAATAATTTTTTTTTAACAATTGATTATTGAATATGATGCTTAACAGTTACATATGTTTAATCTATATAAACAGTCCCTTACTTGTGATGTCTTCACTTAGGGTTTTTCAAATTTAAGACTGGATAATGAAACAAAAACATTTCTACTCTTTCAGTAGAAACTGTACTTCAAATTTTGAAGTTTCCCACGTAAGTAATTCACACTATGGCAATTGTTAGACTGCACTACAGCATCAAGCTGCAGTTCCCAGCCAGCCAGGTGATTACAAGGGTAAACAATTGTCATTCTCACAACCATTCTATTCCCCTACTGCCATTCTGTTTTTCATTTTTGGTACAGTATTCAATAAACTGCAGAAGCAGTCAAAACTTTAGTGTAAAATAGGCTGTGTGTTAGATTATTTTGCCCAATTGAAGGTTAACGTAAGTGTTTTCAGCATGTCTAAAGTGGGTTAGGCTAAGCTCTGATATTTGGTAGGTGAAGTATATTAAATTCAACCTCAACTTAGGATATTTTTAATCTACTATAGTTCTATCATATGTCAAGGAAGATCTGTCTTCCAGTTAACACTACTCTTGTATAACTATATGTTATGTGTGTGCTTTTAAAATATTTTTTTGATAAATACAACAAATATCAGCATACATCATACCGGAATTATACCATAATAATGTGACACAGTTTGGTGGCATGGAAATAGGGAAAGGGGTCTAGGAGGATAGAGAGTGATAACGTGGTACAATGTGCATAGCAACAGACCACAATTCTTGTTTTATGGCTGTATAAGTGTTTGAAAATGTTGTCTATAGTGTCCCTTAGTGTCCCTGATCAATTTACTTTGACAAAGAGAAAAATAACTGCTGAAAACTAAGAGATACTATCATTTATGCCTTTCTTGTTGTTAGAACTGTCTTAGCACTCCCAGCTGGGCCATGATGTTCTATTGTTTGACATAAATTTCTTCATAGTACATTCAAATCAGACAAGGCCATTGTGAACATGAAAGATTGAAACAAAACAGGACCACTCCATAACCATATCTGAGCCTAGAACAAGCCAAGAACATTTCCCCAAACTCAGAAATAAGGCCAAACACTCCTCTATCCTGGCTAATATGTGAGATGATGCTTCTTTATCAGCTACAACTTTAGCTTTTATTTACTCCTCCTCCATTCTAGGCAAGAATTATTAACATAATCAATCATTATATATGAGAAATAGATTTTGATCAAAGAAGCTATACAAGTTATTATAAATAATGGTCTATTGCATAACAATTTTGTTGTTTAGTCACTAAATTGTATCTGACTCTTTGGCAACTCCATGAACTGTAGCCCACCAGGCTCCTCTGTTCATGGGATTTCCCAGGCAAGAATACTAAAGTGGGTTGCCATTTCCTTTTCCAGGGGATCTTCCAGACTCAGGGCTTGAACCCAGGGACTTAAAACAGGGATAGAACCCTCATCTCCTTTTAGGCAGGCAGATTCTTTACAACTGAGCCACTTGAGAAGTCCATTGCATACCAATATGGTCAGCCTAATATTTCATAGTCAATCAGTTTGTACCTATACTTTATTTCTTTGGTACTTTTTCTTTCTGGTAGTACTTCTTCCTATATCACTTGTGGACTCTCCAACTTAAGTTTCTAACATAACAATTTCAATCATATTATGCTTTTATTGTGATATCTTTTGATCAGAGAAAACTAATAAACTTTATCATGTACTGAATATGAATGGAAAATGCTAATGATCTCACTTTTGTGTATTTGGCTATTTCATGTTAACTATAATTTATGAGCATTTTATGTGGAAGTTTGTGGAAACTATATCAAGCCAGTTACAGAAACATTTATGCATTAAGGTAGCTGAAAGAGTAACAATTTTTAGAGATTTTGCTGTATTTGAAGCTCAAAATAATACATAGACCAATATCTTAAACTTATTAGTGACTAGATTCATATTTTTTTATAAATATCAGGTTGCTTACTGGTAGCTTTTCAAAATTTATGCTGATGATCTGAATATTTTTCCATATTTTAAGGGAAGTTTATGACATTATTTATGGTTCTATATGTATTTTGTCTGGTACAAACTTAATATTTCCTAGGGACAGTTGACATTCATAAGTTTTTGCACAATTGTACATTACATTTTTTCTGAATAATTCATCATCAATTCATTAATACATAACCTAACATGCAGCCTGTAGGTCATGGTAATTACACCAGTTGTTCAACTTTCCAATGTATTAATAATATAGTATTAAATCATTCTAAAAAGATTATGTTATCAACTAAATAAATTAATATTTTGATTAATGAAAAAATATTTTGAATGTAAAAGTAGAGAGATGTTTAGTAATACACTGTAATTTTAAAATGAGCAGAATATGGGTAATTATGTTTAACACTGATTTTAGTTAGCATTATGAGTAGGGACATATTCACCAACACACAGTCTTGGAATACAGCCAACCCAACAGCAGTGAGGTTATACTTGCTGCAGTGCAGCTCCACTGGACTGCAGAAGTGTAAAAAATGGATGGCAGCAGGATACCTGGCCAGCTGTTGTATGGTGAGCTGAAGTGGGGAGATCTCAAATAGGGCAAGCTGAAGGAACATGCTGCAGACACACTGAAGAACAATTTAGAGTAATGAAGCATGGTTGAAGAATACTGGGAAATAATATCAGGGGAAAGACCAACCCAGTGTGGAGCAATAAGGGTGGAAAAGGTGGTGTGCAGCCAGGTGAAGAAGCAGCACTTCCAATTTCAACAACTTTTGCAAAGAACAGTCACTCTGCCAAAGAGCACTGGCCAGTATCATGGTTGATTTCTTGCCAAACATTTTAGTAGTATTACCAATAAACAAAAGTACTATATTCTCAAGAAAAAAATCCTGTCAAAATTATCTTCTCGGTTATGCACAAATGATGTCTAGCTTCTAAAAACTGTTGCATAATGACTAGTACTATATGTAAACAAAACATATAATATGTTTAGATATGTGTTTGTAGGTGTTCAATCATGCAGTAGTTCAATAATTGCTGTATAATTGTGATAAGGGATTCTCACAGGCCAGGAGATTTTTGCTTTGGAAACTTTCCTAGACAGTCAGTTACTCTGTTAAAAACAGTCTAAATGCCATTCTCCCAAATCATCCCACCTTCTCCCTCTCCCACAGAGTCCACAAGACTGTTCTATACATCAGTGTCTCTTTTGCTGTCTTGTATACAGGGTTATTGTTACCATCTTTCTAAATTCCATATATATGCATTAGTATACTGTATTGGTGTTTTTCTTTCTGGTTTACTTCACTCTGTATAATAGGCCAGTCCAGGTTCGATGAACGATACTGGATGCTTGGGGCTGGTGCACTGGGACGACCCAGAGGGATGGTACTGGGAGGGAGGAGGGAGGAGGGTTCAGGATGGGGAACACGTGTATACCTGTGGTGGATTCATGTTGATATATGGCAAAACCAATACAATATTGTAGAGTTAAAAAATACAATACAATAAAAAAAAATTAAGGGACAAAACAAAAACAAAAACAAAAAACCACATGGGGAAAATAGCCATACAGAAAATTTATTACCATAAAAAACAAACAAACAAAAAAAACAGTCTAAAAAGGAGTCAGACCATCTGAGAGCTGAAATCATGTCCTGGACAATTTACTCAGTTTTTACTCTGGGCAAGTTGTGAACCTCTCTTAGCCTCAATTACTGTATCTGTATAAAGATATGCTCAGAAGGCTATGGGGAATAAAATGCACAGAAAGTGTTCAGTATTGTGCCTGATCATATATTATTACCTGCAGATGTATACAATTTTTCTTAGTGGTCTATATAAAACCAGTAAGAATTGAGTAATTCCCGTTCACATTATTGATACCTGAAAGATGTGTAGAAATCATGCAAAATGAGGTGTGTTTTCCAGGCAATATTATTGTACATTTGTTTATGTAAAAAGAAACTAAAAAAAATGTAAATGTAAAAAGAAAAACAAATGGTTTCCTAAGACATGCTTACTTACGAGTGAATAAAATTTCCTCATGAATTAAATTTGAAACTAACATGACTGAATTCTGCATCTTCCATTTTCCATCTGGTGTCCCAGCAGAGTGCCTGGGAAAATTACTTAGTAAAGAAATAGTTGTACATGTAATGAATATGTGTGGACCTAAATCAACTTCTAAGGCCTAATTTAGTTATTAATCTAGTAGATATTATTTTATTTTAGTAAATTTTGACAAGAGATTATGCTTCCTTGTCTTCAAATATCAGAAACTGTGTTGTTAAAAAAAATATTGTTATTTGAATGAAATTGGGCTTTCCTTTCTGAGTTGTATATCTAAAGCATAGTAAAACTCAAAATAATTGAATAGTTCTTATTTTTCTATACATTGTGAAGAATAGAACCACAATATTTTTAAATTATTTCTTTTAGTGAATTTCTTCATATCCTTAAATGGTCTATCTTTGATCTGGTTAAATATTCGTTATTTTAATTCCTTTGCACTTGCCTCATTAAAAATACCTAATCATTTTTTCAAAATGTATGGTTCACAGCTTGTATGTGATTTACAGTTTTCCACACTGGTATAGCAATAACCTATGGCCATTTTGTTGTTATTTTTTTATAAGTAGAAATTTGTAACTTTATTGTAACATATGTCAAATAATATCTCTCTCTGCCAGAAAGCAACTTTTTTAAAAAAGATATATTTTGAATTTCTTCTATATGTTTATACTTCCTACCAGATATTGGAAACTGTTATAAATTTAATCACAGAGAGTAAATAATTTACCTTAAATTTTACATTGCTTTGCTTTGTGTGCCTAATTTCTCATGTTAAATTTTGTGCTTGTTGCAAACCAAGATTCTTAAACTGTAGCTTCAAGATGCCCTGAGGTGGACAGAATGATTAAGGGCTGTCATTGAAAATGCCAGTTATCTGGAGACTGGGAGAATATGGAAAATTTTAGGTGATAAGTTTGGAAGCAAATGCAATGATTGGAAGAAATATCGTCCCAACAAGAGCTCTTCTACCATTTTCATTAATATGGCTAAACTTTATTTAAAGACATTTAGTGACTTTGCCATATCGACCTCATTAATAAAACTTTTCTACAGTTTGATGGACCTTACTGTCAAAAAGTTTTTCAAATATCTAAGATAAATATAACTTTCTTCAATTTCAGTCCCACATGGACAGTTTTAACAGTGGTATCTGTTGTTAATATTTCTTCCTAATCTTTGATAAATTCTTGTAATGTCAACAGAAGTCTTAATTACCTTTTATATTTTATTTCTAAATTATTTTCCTGGTTTTTAAAAATGAAGAGTCAATGTAGCTTTTATTGTTTTTATAGATACTTTTAATATGTTTCTATTCCTTTATTCAACTTTGTAATGGCATATTCATTCAAAATTCAGTGTAGTTTTGTCTTCCAAAGAGTTAAGCACTTGTAGAGATCACCTCATAGATCTTCACTACTTTCCTGTGAAGCAAAACAAAGCATTATGCCACATAGGGACATATCTTATAATTCTGTTTTCCAACTATTAACTAGAAAATATTTACCACACCATAGCACAACTCGAGGTTACTCCTTCACTTACCAATCAATATATTATTTTCATTTTACCTTATGCATTTAAATATAGCATTTATCTGAATAAGTGACTGAATTGCTCTTTGAAATATTATACAATATTTAGACATTATATTCTTAATGTCAGTAACAACCTGTTATCACAGATTAAAACTACTTAGAAAATGGGTTCTTAATATCTTTTCTAAGCAATTTTGATTTCAGTGAAACTTTGGCTGTGAGCTAGGAAGGATGGTTAAACATGGTTACTTGGAAGAAGATTCACAGTCATTTTGAAATGTTACTAAAAACACAGATGGTACATAACTGCTAATCAAACTGCATTAATCTTCTCTCTAGGATCCAAATATTGAAGTAATTTTATTTAGTGTATATCAGACTACCCAGATATTTTTAAAACAGTAATAGACAACTTGAAAAAATTAGAAAAAGAAAATGTAAACATTTTAATAAAAGTAACTCTTCTCCAATGCATAAAAGTGAAAAGTCAAAGTGAAGTCACTCAGTCGTGTCCAACTCCTAGCGATCCCATGGACTGCAGCCTACCAGGCTCCTCCATCCATGGGATTTTCCAGGCAAGAGTACTGGAGTGGGGTGCCATTGCCTTCTCCGTATTTGAGTTCTGCATGCATGCTAACAAATTAGCTTTCCTTTCTTAATATTGGAATTATCTAATCATTATCTAAATCCTTTTATCATCGGGTGACCAGCTATTTAAAAAAAAAAGAAAAAAAAACCTGGAGGGTAAGAATGGGGATGAAGACATACAAAGAAATATATATCCTCCCAAAATATACAAAGAAATACATCCTCCCAAAATGATTTTCCATAGTTTTTAGTAATTCTTTTTTAAATGGAAAATAAAAATTGCTAAATTCTTTAAAATTAATTTAATAATAGTGAATAAGAAGTCTTGTTTACTAAGAGCCTATTCACCGGCTCTATGTAAACTTCCTCCAGTTCTCTAATTCTAGCCATTTTGGAAGTTCTGCTTTGTTCCTAGTGACTTTGTTTAAAATCCATATTGCCCATAAATTACTTCTAAATATTCATCTCCAACCTTTACTGATTTCCTGAATTCTAATCTTCGATTTTCAGTGATCTACTAGAGAACTTCACATAGATACCTGGGTTTAATATTCATTCAACAAATAGTTATTTAGATGTGGCAGGTAGAGTCTAAGTGTCCCTACATGAGCTGGGAATTCAATAGAAAATAATCAGTCTTTCTGAAATTAATATTCCAATAAGGGGACTTAAATATAATTAGCAGGTATTAGTGCTAAAAAATTATAATTACTATCGGAAAAAAATCAAGTAATATAAAGTGTGTATGATGTCAGGATTTTGCAGTAAACCTTATCAAGATTTTGACATTTGAATAAAAACAAAAGCAAATGAGGAAGCAACACATATTTCAAGTTGGGAGGGTGAACATTCTAGGTGTGTGTGTGTGTGTGTTCAGTTGCTTCAGTCATGTCTGATACTTTGCAATCCTATGGTCTGTAGCCCGCCAGGATCCTCTGTCTGTGGAATTCTCCAGGCAGGAATACTGGAGTGGGTTGCTGTGCCCTTCTCCAGGGACTCTTCTCCACTCAGGTATTGAACCCACTGTCCTACACTCCAGGTGGATTCTTTACTCTTGAGCCATCAGAGAAGCCAATTCTAGGTATAGAAAACAGCTAATGCAAAGATAATGCAGATGGTGATTGCAGCAATGAAATTAAAAGATGCTTACTCCTTGGAAGGAAAGTTATGACCAACCTAGACAGCATATTAAAAAGCAGAGACATTACTTTGCCAACAAAGGTCCTTCTAAGTCAAGGCTATGGTTTTTCCAGTAGTCATGTATGGATGTGAGAGTTGGTTGTGAAGACAGCTGAGCGCCGAAGAATTGATGCTTTTGAACTGTGGTGTTGGAGAAGACTCTTGAGAGTCCCTTGGACTTCAAGGAGATCCAAACAGTCCATCCTAAAGGAGATCAGTCCTGGGTGTTCATTGGAAGGATTGATGTTGAGGCTGAAACTCCAATATTTTGGCCACCTCATGCGAAGAGCTGACTCATTGGAAAAGACCCTGATGCTGGGAAGATTGAGGGCAGGAAGAGAAGTGGACGACAGAGGATGAGATGGTTGAATGGCATAATTGACTTGATGGACTTGAGTTTGGGTGGACTCCAGGAGTTGGTGATAGACAGGGAGGCCTGGCATGCTGCGGTTCATGGGGTCCTAAAGAGTAGGACACGACTGAGTTACTGAACTGAACTGAATGCAAAGATGATGATGCAGGAATATTCATGTCATAATTAAAGAACAGCAAAAAGATCATGGTTACATATAATATGGGGCATTAGTAGAACAGATAAATAAGAAAGGGTCAGAACCTATAAGTTATCAGAGGCTACTGTAAGTATTTTAGCCTTTACTGTTAGAGAAATGGGACCATTAGAATGCTTTTTTTAAAATATGACAAGTCAGATTGTAACATGATCATTCTGAGTCTACTATTAATACAAGACACATAAAGTAATGGTGGTTTAGGTAAAGATGTCAGGTAGCACTACTGATGGAAGAAGTTTTCAGCCTTTATTTCTCCTGTTTCTAGTTTTCTGTTATTTTCTCTTTCTTCTCCTTCTGGAAGCCCTATTATGTCTATTCCATAAATCTGTTTCTCCTTTCAATTTTTTCCCCATTTCTGATTGGTTAATTTCCATTGCTCTGTTGTTTGTTTGGCAGCACTGGGCAGAGAGCAGAATCTTAGTTCTCCAACCAGGAGTAAAACCCCTGCTCTCTGCAGTGGAAGTGCAGCATCCTAACCACATCTCCACCAGGTAAGTCCCCCACTGCTCTGTTTTCAAGTTTTCTGATCTTCTCTTCTGTTTAACCTAGAGTTATTCAAGCCCCTCTATTGAATTTGTTTCAGTTTAGTTATTGTATTCTCTGTGATTTGCCTTTGACATTTTTTAAAACTATTTTCTATCTTTCTGTTGAAATTCTCACTTTGTTCATGCTTTGCTCTCCTGACCTGAATGATCACTGTTAGTTTGCATTCTCAACAGGTAAATCATTTATCTCTGTTTCTAGAAATTTACATTGTTCTTTTATTTTTAAAATATCTTCTTTAAAAAAAAATTTCCCTTTTCCTTAGCTCACTAGGTTTGTTTCTGCATATTAGATAAAATATGTAGAAACTTTTTCTTTTCTTGACAAATTGGCCTTATGTAGGAGATAAACCTTTTTATTCAGCTGACTCCAACCTGCCAGTTGCCTCTCAAAACTTGTGATTATCCAAGTTTCCAACTTTGCTCTTAATGGCTTTCCATAGTTGAGGGTGTGGCAAGACCCATCAATGTCCCCAAAACTTTGGAAAATCCCATTAACATCTTTGGGCACCAAAGGGCTGCAAATTGCCTGCCCCATCAGTGTGCCTGCTAAGTTGCTTCAGTAGTTTCCCACCTGTCTCCTCTGTCAATAGGATTCTCTAGGCAAGAATACTAGAGTGTGTTGCCATGCCCTCCTCCAGGGGATCTTCCCAAGCAGGGATCAAACCTGGATCTCATGTCTCCTGCACTGGAAGGTGGGTTCTTTACCACTAGTCTCACCTGGGTAGCCCACTGTAGGCTAATTGGAAGCCTCACCCTAAGGCAGCATTGGGAAAATCAAGATGCTAGAAATGCAGTCTAACCCCTACCTGGGAGAAAGTGGGAGCTGGGTGTTTTTGCTTACTCTGTGCTGAGCGAGAGGAAAGAGTCATTGGAATTGTGTATATGCCCAAAAAGAACCACCACTTTGTTGCCTGGTGCAGAGAAAGTCATGAATGTCAATCTCTGTCAGTTCTCAGGGCTGATTGGTAGCCAGAGTTGACAGGGAGCTAGACTGTCAAGTGGCAGCCATAGCAATTGGAGTGCTTGATAAGTGGACAAGCTTCTTCCAGGGAGAATCTGGAGGTTTTGTTTGACTGTTGAAGGCAGCCAGGGGAAGACAGTGGGGTATGTGCCACCAACCCGTTCAGACTCTCTGTAGGATTCTGATCATCCCCTTGCAGCAGGCAGATTAAAAGCTGGAACCTCAGGCATCATCTGGTAATGTGTGCAGTAAAATTGCTTCCAGGGAGAAACTAGGAGAGGGTGTTTTGCCTGTTCCCTCTTTGATGAATTCAAGGGGGAAAAGCTATAAGAAGTGACTGTGTTCCCATTTGAAAATTGCTTTTTGTTGTTTAATATGTTCCTATAGGACTTAGGAATATAAAGCTTCATTGACTATCAGAGTTAGGTGATTTGAGGGACTGTCTCTCAGGTGGCAGCTGCAAAATTTAGGACTCTAGATGCATTGGCAAGTTACTTCCAGGGAGAAGCTGGATACTTGGTTTTGTTGCTAGAGCTAGTCAAGGGGAGGAGTTAGGGGACATGCTCATTGGCTCTTTCAGGTTCTACAGAGGATCCCATTCAGCATCTGGATGGGGGCTAATTAGGAGCCAGACCTCCACGTAGCACCTGTGAAATCAAGAAGTTAAACTTATCCCAAGAGAATCTGAGATGGCTGTTTTTGTCTCCTCTCTCCAGGCTCAGCCTGGAAAGGGTAGCCACAAGAGTGCTCACACACCTATTTAACAATCACCTCTGTCTGCCATAGTCCTGTGGAACTCATAACTCCAAGTCCTGTTGGCTCTCAGAGCTAGATGATTTGGGAGCCCATACTTTAGCTAGCAGCTTTTAAAAATTAGGGTGCCAATTGTTAAGTCCAATCTATTCACTCCTCAAAGAGAAGGTGGAAGTTCCCTCTTAACTGCAAAGTACTGTGAGTATGCCAGAAAAGTTTGAGTGAGAGTATCTCAGCCTTTCCTATCCATTTCAATGTGTATATTTTCTGTTGCTCAATGTGTAGTTTCTGGATTTCTCTCAGAGGGACTTGATCTATGGATAGTTGTATATCTTCATGGGAGGAGGGAATTTCAGGAGCATTCTATGTTGCCACTCTGTTGGCATTTTAGTTTTTCCTCCAGTTTTATCGAGATAAAATTGACATATAGAACTGTATAAGTTCAGATAGAACAGCATAATGATTTGACATAAATACATCATGAAATGATTACCAAAATAAATTTAGTGAACATCTATCATCTCATATGGATTAAAAGTTAAAGAAATAGAGAAAAAAAATCCTTCTAATGAGAACTCTTAGAATTTATTCTCTTAACTTTCATATGTAACATACAACAGTGTTAATCATATTTATCAACTTGTACATTACATCCCTAGTACTTATAACTGAAAATCTTATAACTGGAAATCTGTGCCTTTTGTCTGCCTTCATCCAATTTCCTCTTCCTCCAACCCCCACTCTAGTAACCACAAATCTCATCTTTTTTTTTTCCCCTATGAGTTTCTTCTCTTGTTTTTGAAGTACAATTAACCTACAACACTATATTTGTTCCTGATACACATAGTGATCCAATATTCCTATACATTACAAACTAATCACTATGATGTCTAGTCACCATCTGTCATCATACAAAGATGCTATATTATTATTGACTATATTCCCCATACTGTATGCTTATATCCATGACTCATTTATTTTGCAGTTGGGAACTTGTACAACGATATATGTTACCTATTTCTTTCATCTGCCAACCTGCCTTCCTACTGTTAACTACTTGCTTGTTCTCTGTATCAATTATTTTTTTATTTTGTTATGTTTCACCATCAGTTCAGTTCAGTGCAGTCGCTTAGTCAAGTCTGACTCTTTTTGACCCCATGGAATACAGCAGTCCATCACCAACTCCTAGAGTTTACTCAAACTCATGCCCATTGAGTCAGTGATGCTATCCAACCATCTCATCCTCTGTCATCCCTTTCTCCTCACGCCTTCAATTTTTCCCAACATCAGGGTCTTTTCCAACGAGACAGCTCTTCACATCATGTGGCCAAAGTATTGGAGTTCCAGCTTCAACATCATTCCTTACAAAGAATATTCAGGATTTATTTCCTTTAAGAAAGACTGGTTGGATCTCCTTGCTGTCCAAAGGACTCTCAAGAGTCTTCTACAACTCTACAGTTCAAAAACATCAATTCTTCTGCACTCAGCTTTCTTTATAGTCCAACCTTATAGTCCAATATGTTTCTCCATAGGTTTTGATTTTACTTTTAGGTAAAGATACATTTTTCCATAAGATTACAAGCACTGGACACTCAAGTTTTACAAAGTAAGTTCATAAATGTATGAAATGATTTTATTTGGATTCCTCACACAGTACAAGAAGAAGCGAACAAGAGCTATTTTGCATAACTCAAGAACTAATGCATCTTAGTCACTCAGATCAGATCAGATCAGTCGCTCAGTCGTGTCCGACTCTTTGTGACCCCATGAATCGCAGCACGCCAGGCCTCCCTGTTCATCAACAACTCCCGGAGTTCACTCAGACTCACGTCCATCAAGTCAGTGATGCCATCCAGCCATCTCATCCTCTGTCATGCCCTTCTCCTTCTGCCCCCAATCCCTCCCGGCATCAGAGTCTTTTCCAATGAGTCAACTCTTTGCATGAGGTAGCCAAAGTACTGGAGTTTCAGCTTCAGCATCATTCCTTCCAAAGAAATCCCAGGGCTGATCTCCTTCAGAATGGACTGGTTGGATCTCCTTGCAGTCCAAGGGACTCTCAAGAGTCTTCTCCAACACGACAGTTCAAAAGTATCAATTCTTCACCACTCAGCCTTCTTCACAGTCCAACTCTAACATCCATACATGACCACAGGAAAAACCATAGCCTTGACTAGACCAACCTTTGTTGGCAAAGTAATGTCTCTGCTTTTGAATATGCTATCTAAGTTGGTCAAACTTTTCTTCCAAGGAGTAAGTGTCTTTTAATTTCATGGCTGCATTCACCATCTGTAGTGATTTTGGAGCCCAGAAAAATAAAGTCTGACACTGTTTCCACTGTTTCCCCATCTATTTCCCATGAAGTGGTGGGACCAGATGCCATGATCTTCGTTTTCTGAATGTTGAGCTTTAAGCCAACTTTTTCACTCTACACTTTCACTTTCATCAAGAGGCTTTTGAGTTCCTCTTCACTTTCTGCCATAAGGGTGGTGTCATCTGCATATCTGAGGTTATTGATATTTCTCCTGGCAATCTTGATTCCAGCTTGTGTTTCTTCCAGTCCAGCATTTCTCATGATGTATTCTGCTTATAAGTTAAATAAACAGGGTGACAATATACAGCCTTGACGAACTCCTTTTCCTATTTGGAACCAGTCTGTTGTTCCATGTCCAGTTCTAACTGTTCTAACTGTTGCTTCCTGACCTGCATACAAATTTCTCAAGAGACAGATCAGGTGGTATGGTATTCCCATCGCTTTCAGAATTGTCCACAGTTTATTGTGATCCACACAGTCAAAGGCTTTGGCATAGTCAATAAAGCAGAAATAGATGCTTTTCTGGAACTCTTTTGCTTTTTCCGTGATCCAGTGGATGTTGGCAATTTGGTCTCTGGTTTCTCTGCCTTTTCTAAAACCAGCTTGAACATCAGGAAGTTCACAGTTCACATATTGCTGAAGCCTGGCTTGGAGAATCTTGAGTATTACTTTACTAGCGTGTGAGATGAGTGCAATTGTGTAGTAGTTTGAGCATTCTTTGGCATTGCCTTTCTTTGGGATTGGAATTAAAAGTGACCTTTTCCTGTCCTGTGGCCACTGCTGAGTTTTCCAAATTTGCTGGCATATTGCGTGCAGCACTTTCACAGCATCATCTTTCAGGATTTGGAGTAGCTCAACTGGAATTCCATCACCTCCACTAGCTTTGTTCATAGTGATGCTTTCTAAGGCCCACTTGACTTCACATTCCAGGATGTCTGGCTCTAGGTCAGTGATCACACCATCGTGATTATCTTGGTCGTGAAGATCTTTTTTGTACAGCCTTCTGTGTATTCTTGCCATCTCTTCTAAATATCATCTGCTTCTGTTAGGTCCATATCATTTCTGTCCTTTATCGAGCTCATCTTTGCATGAAATGTTCCTTTGCAACCGGCCTCCTCCCATAGACGCTGCCCGCCCTGTGCGCCCCGGGGCCCCCGGGACCAGCCTCGGGCGGCTCCTGGAGCCCGACTACCCCTAAACCGGAACGGCGGCGGCCGAAAGGGCGCGTGCGGACCGGTAGCGTAAGAAAAAAAAAAAAAAAAGAAATGTTCCTTTGGTAACTCTGATTTTCTTGAAGAGATCCCTAGTCTTTCCCATTCTGTTGTTTTCCTCTATTTCTTTGCATTGATCACTGAAGAAGGCTTTCTTATCTCTTCTTGCTATTCTTTGGAACTCTGCATTCAGATGTTTATATCTTTCCTTTTCTCCTTAGCTTTTCGCTTCTCTTCTTTTCACAGCTATTTGTAAGGCCTCCCCAGACAGCCATTTTGCTTTTTTGCATTTCTTTTCCATGGGGATGGTCTTGATTCCTGTCTCCTGTACTGTGTCACGAACCTCATTCCATAGTTCATTAGGCACTCTGTCTATCAGGTCTAGGCCTTTAAATCTATTTCTCACTTCCACTGTATAATCATAAGGGATTTGATTTAGGTCATACCTGAATAGTCTAGTGGTTTTCCCTACTTTCTTCAATTTCAGTCTGAATTTGGCAATAAGGAGTTCATGGTCTAAGCCACAGTCAGCTTCTGGTCTTGTTTTAGTTGACTGTATAGAGCTTCTCCATCTTTGGCTGCAAAGACTATAATCAATCTGATTTCCGTGTTGAGCATCTGGTGATGTCCATGTGTAGAGTCTTCTCTTGTGTTGTTGGAAGAGGGTATTTGTTATGACCAGTGCATTTTCTTGGCAAAACTCTATCAGTCTTTGCTCTGCTTCATTCCGTATTCCAAGGCCAAATTTGCCTGTTACTCCAGGTGTTTCTTGACTTCCTACTTTTGCATTCCAGTCCCCTATAATGAAAAGGACATCTTTTTTGGGTGTTAGTTCTAAAAGATCTTGTAGGTCTTCATAGAATCATTCACCTTCTGCTTCTACAGCATTACTGGTTGGGGCATCGACTTGGATTACTGGGGTATTGAATGGTTTGCCTTGGAAATGAACAGAGATCATTCTGTCGTTTTTGAGATTGCATCCAGACTCTTGCATTCAGACTCTTTTGTTGACCATGATGGCCACTCCATTTCTTCTGAGGGATTCCTGCCTGCAGTAGAAGATATAATGGTCATCTGAGTTAAATTCACCCATTCCAGTCCATTTCAGTTCGCTGATGCCTAAAATGTTGACATTCACTCTTGCCATCTTTTATTTGACCACTTCCAATTTGCCTTGATTCATGGACCTGACATTCCAGGTTTCTATGCAATATTGGTCTTTACAGCATGGGACCTTGCTTCTATCACCAGTCACATCCACAGCTGGGTATTGTTTTTGCTTTGGCTCCATCCCTTCATTCTTTATGGAGTTATTTCTCCACTGATCTCCAGTACCATATTCGCATCTATTGACCTGGGGAGTTTCTCTTTCAGTATCCTATCATTTTGCCTTTTAATACTGTTCATGGGGTTCTCAAGGCAAGAATACTGAAGTGGTTTGCCATTGCCTTCTCCAGTGGACCACATTCCGCCAAATCTCTCCACCATGACCCAACCATCCTGGGTTGCCCCACAGGCATGGCTTAGTTTCATTGAGTTAGACAAGGCTGTGGTCCTAGTGTGATTAGATTGACTAGTTTTCTGTGATTATATTGACTAGTTTTCTTAGTCACTCAGTTATGTCCAACTCTTTGTGACCCTATGGACTGCAGCCTACCAGGCTTCTCTGTCCATGGAATTCTCCAGGCAAGAATACTGGAGTGGAAAGCCATTTCCTTCTCTAGAGGATCTTCCCGACCTAGGGATCAAACCCAGCTCTTCAGCATTGCAGGCAGATTCTTTATCATCTGAGCCACCAGGCTATCTGCTAACTTAAAGGCAATTGATAAGTAAAAATGGAGGTTAAATGGATCTTAAACATCAGGAGTAGAATGTGATGTGAAAAGATACAAATTAATTTGTCATTTTAAAAAATAGCTGTTAATGTGTATGTTTATTTGCTCT